>NC_052510.1:27208167-27422268 GCF_014356525.2 Nilaparvata lugens | reverse complement strand
GGTGTAGGCATCACATAGATATTGGCGTAGATATCCATTCAATTTGAGTCACACTAGTTCAAAAATCACCCAAAAGTTCTTAACACTCTTCATGGCATTCACTTGTTGTTGATTTCGAGATTCACGTGATAATTATTTTGATGTTAATGTCCATGCTGTACCTGTTATTTTAAAATGCTTATAAACAAAAGGAAATTTTGATTAGGCTACCAATACAATCTAATACACGAAAATTATTTCCAAGTATATAATAAATATAAAAAAAAAATTTATTGTTAACATCTTATTATACAGTCAGCAATATATAAATGAAATTTTCTCAAACTCTATAGAGATATCAATTACAAAATTTTATAAAAAATATTCCATTTTACATTTATTCACTGTTCAAATATTTTATAAAAAGCAAATTATTTAATATTATTAATCACGTTTGTTGGATACTATAGTTTATTTCGACTTTCAATGTTCAAACACAAACTACATTTCATGACAAAACTTTATATCAATCATTAACAAGAAATCATTCAAAACATCAATAATATTTGCTTCGAAGGCAATCATATTCATAAGTAATCATCTGCATCCATGGCAATCAACATAAGTAATCGCATCTATGGCAATCAACATAAGTAATCTGCATCTATGCAATCAACATAAGTAATCACACAAAAATATTATCTCATTACTGCCACTCTAAGTCATAACCTCTGTTATTCCTATCTTAGGCAATAATGGGTTTCCATCTCAAAAAACAATCACATACCAGCAAAATTCTAATCAACAAACCTCACTAAAATTCTACATACACTCCAGCATCCATTTCAAACGATAATCAATCATATCAAAATTTATAGAACAAACAGTTTTTTTTTTTTAGAAAAAGACATCAATTACAAAAACTTTAGAGAAATTTTACCTTCAACATTTCAATTATAATATGACAAGACATTTTTATTTAATGAAAACATTATTCAAGTTAACTTTAATTTATATTGAACATCTCATATATATGGTGACACAATTCATTAATACTTTCAAATTTTGAAGTTTTATTATTATAACAAAAGAATTTATACATAAGATTAAATTTCAGCATGTTCTAAATTGAACCATTTATTTTTCAAATAATTTCAGAATTTGGAGACTGTATAATAGGTACAAACCATTTCAAGATTACAATACAAAGATGATCAAGATGGATAATGGGTAAATAAGTTCCCTAAAAAATACAAATAAGAGAAAAAAATTGCATAGTTGCCTGTAAAGTTGGTATACGGGCGAAAGTTTTACATGACAACGACTTTGAGTGGTAAAATAATTTTAATGTGAATATTCATTCCTATAGTAGGAAGAAGGATGAAATAATAGTAACAATTCAAAACATTTATTTATACAAAGAATTATATTTAAAACATTAATTGATACAAAGAATCTCGCACTGAATTTCATATTAACAAAATTTTATTTTTACCTTCACACATCCTCAACAAAATCACTTGTCTCTTCGCTCTTAGGCGGGCTAACTGTGCTCAATTCAATTTTTTACATAGCAAGTCGCACTCATTTTTTCAAGTTAGACAAATTATTATTGGCTGAGAAACGATTTATACTACTTTTGTGATTGAAAACTACCACAACATTATGATTACTACAACATAACCTATTCACTTATACCTATTATACTTACAAGAAAAGTAATGTGATTCACTTATACTTATTCACATAACCTTTTCACTAAGTAGTGGCATAGTCGCAGGAGATTGCTCCGTTTCACTCTCTCTCCAGGTGAATGAATGCCTTCGGGTTGCTGTGCTGGTGCTGCTGCGTTGCTCGCCACTGCTCCTATTTGTGCTCTTTCCAGACAACTGTGAACCGAAACGAACGCTCTCACTCGCTCTCATTGTGAGCGCATAACGTGAGAACGTAACGCAGTTTCTTGAAGTGTCACCCGGCAAACCAATTTATAAGACGTTGTCACACACAGTTTTATGGTGTTCTAATTTTGTATAAAATTGTTTTGTGTGTATACAAGCCTATAGCCATTGTTTTTCAACTATATAAATGGATAAGTATTTAGCCTGTAATGATGTTAGATGCTTAAGTGTGTAAGGTATTATTTTTGTGGATTTGTGCTGTATATTGCCAAAATTCTTCTGAAGATTATAAGTTGGTTAGCTCTGAAAACTGGATTTCTCATTCATAGGTGATAGATCCATTCATGGTTTATCAAGAATATACCATTTTGGAGCCGATAACTTCCTGTAGGTTAATAGGTGTGAAATGCTGTCCAACCTATTTAGGAGAAATTGGTAGCACGCCAACTAATAAATATTAAATATTTGAAGGGAGAATGTGGAATGTAAATGGAGGCGAGTGAAGCGAGCCGACTCTTTTTGTGTGTCATACCTCTTTCTTTAAACAAGCAATATTTCTTTTTTCAATACTTCCAAATATATCATGATGCCATAATGTGAGCATAGTGTAATAAATTGTATTTGTAGAAAAATTAATGGATTCTCCAAACATATTGGATTGCAATTGCCAATAGGGCTAGTCCCAAATTGATACGCGATGCGGCGGGACACGAGTCTGCTAGATGAGATAATATTATTTTTATGATCATAATATTGTAATTTTCACAATGAGACAAAGGTTCATTATGAATCAAATATGAGACAAAGCTTCATTATAAAAAATGAACATTACTTTATAATATGATGTTAACTCATATAGCAGACTGGGGTTACATCATGTCACGTCGCGTGTTGTCGCAATATGTGACCAGCCTAGAAGTTAGGTTTCAAATCTTGGGTTTTTATAAAGTTTATAAATTGATAAGTGTATAACTTTAACCAGGTTTCAGAAATCTACAACCCCTCTTTCTGTAGGTGCGTACAGACTTATGCACCACAAACACGTGTATTTCGCTTTTCATCAGCTCTATATCTTCTGCATTTGTACAGAAACAGTAAAATACAGATATAATAGGCATAATATCAGCTGATGAAAAGAGAAATACGCGTGTTCGTGGCGCATAAGCCTGTATGACCTACACAATGAACAGTTCTCACTCTTGAATGTTCCCCTGTCAAGAATAACTTATGCTGCATACCTGAGATAAACTGATATATGTATGATGTAGCTCACCTTAATATAATATAGTCATGAATTATAAAATCTGATTCACAAATAAGGTCCATATTGTTCTTACACGTGACTGTGTTTTTGATATGAATTGTATTTGGTGAATAGCAACCTATGTAGGTAATCATTAGCCTAATTATTGAATATTTAAATAGTTGAATATTTAATATTTCACTTCTGGCCCCTCCCACAGCAATACATAAATCCTGGCTATGTCTTCAACCCTCAACTGACAATAAGAGTAAAGAAAAAGAAAAAATAGAATTGAATCGTTTTCAACTGTTGCAATTATTTCACAGAAACTTGAATTTATATTGTTTTATTTTTTCCAATAGAAAAATTTTATTTTTATGTTACAAAGACTGAAAGCTCAGAAGCTTAGGCGTGGATAATATCATACAGGACGACTGTTCTGGAGACTTTTTTTAATATCAGATTTTTCTGGCGATTTGAGCCCTGAATAATTTGTACTGCATACTAAAATATTATAATTGATATTATTGATTCATAGCCAAGTATAGATATTCACTTGTAATAAACCAGTGTGTACGGTTAGTGGTTTTGGGTACGAATTAAAATGGCTGGTGCATTGAAAAAGGAGCTTAATGTGGATTATTCATTATATTAGATAATGGTGATGAGTACAGTAGTAGACGTTTTATTTGTTCTTATTACCATTATTCATAATGATGGTTATTCATAATAATAGTTTGATTATCTGTTTCCCAAAACTGTCAAGTCCTCAGTCAACCTATACACAGTACTACTAAATTTCAAAATTTTCTGCTTATTGATTTTCGAAGAAAGCTTAGAAAACGTAGAAATAGTGACAAACACTGAACACTAATGAATGATCAGTTTTCAGGAATAACCATTTTCAACTACAATATGGGAGAAAATATTATGATGGGAATTCCCTTACATAATCCAGATGCATTGGTATTCTGGTGATAGTTTGTTCATAATATACTGAAAATATGTATTGATCTCTAATGAATTTTCTACAAGCTCAGTTTTTACCAAATAATTTTCTCAAATTGAAGATGTTGTAAAGTTATTACAGTCAGAATCCCGTGAAAACTGTGCTATACAAAATTCATAGTCTATAATAACATTTTTCCAAATTTTGGACGCATTTTTGAATGCGTTTTATTGATAAAACTATGCTTGTACAAAGTTAAAGCTTTAAAACATATTCTGACAAAGTGAAGTTTAAAGTTTCTTTTCAATTTTTCTAGAATATTTCTCTTAAATATAATAAGTAATATGATAGAAAAAAATATATGTATATAAATCAATAATTGAAAAAAAACAATTTCATTCAATTTAGTAGAATATATTTTAGATTGAAAGAAAATATAAAAAAATGTCAGAAAATAGAGTTATAAAAAAAATTTTAAGCAAGAAACAAGAAAATTTCACACAAACACACACCTTTCACACAAGCAAACACACCACACATACACACCTCCTCATCCTATGCCCCGATCGCCCTCCCTCATTCACGCCAAGACCTCCACGCCGAACAGTGTCCGCCTCTTCACACTCCACAAAGATGCGGGTAAGCTATTCCACAGTATGCAAGCAGTCACACAGAACGACCTATTATATGTTACAGTGCGATGGATGGGAATGCTCAACAGGCTTGTGCCATGCCTCGTATCCCATCTGTTGATTCCTGCGAGGAATTGAAATTTCTGACTCAAGTAGAGAGGAAACCCAGTTGCCAGAACCTTGTGGAGGAGCATCAGCACATGATAAATTCTGGTGTCTCGAAGCTTCAATAATTAATCTGAGTGATGTAAGGGCTTATGTGGACGTCCCTTTCAAGACCAAAGACGAATCTCACACATTAGTTCTGAGCCCTTTGCAGTCTTTCAGAAAGAGTCACTGTCATGTCCTGTATGACCACATCTCCATAATGGAAATGTGGAAATATCAAGGTCTTCACAAGCATTATTCTCTCCCGTAAGGGGATAACAGCTCCAACTCTCTTCAGTGAGTGAATGCCTGCAAAGACCCTGTTGCAAGTCTTTGTCACTTGTTCAGTCCAGTCTAGATTACGTCCTAAAGACTCCAGTCATGGAGTATAAGACAAGTCATGTTATTACATAATAATTCTAACACTAAGTAGTTCAACCTAGTTTAGGTTTGAAAGGAATTCTTGTACACTATAAAAAGCTCTATCAACTAAATATTTTTAATTTGTTTTTTGAAAATCTTCAAATCATCATTACTTTTCAAGATTTGAGGTAGCTTGTTATAAAATTTCCTACCATATAATCTGGTTTTTGTTCAAATAACCTACTATTGTGACCCATTATATGATAATCTGCTCTGTTTCGCGTATTATACTCATGAACATCTGAATTCTGGATCACACCACTCGTTTTCACATGCATTACAACTTCATATACATACAAAGATGGCACAGTTAATAGACCAAGCTTTTTAAATAAAGGCCTACAAGAGTCTAACCTATTCACTTTCTCTATACATCTGAGTGCCTTCTTACTTTCCTTGCCCTACTACCATAGGTAAGGAAAGTATTGCTTTCCAAAAAAAATTAAGGTACCCCAATTTCAAGTTTTCTATACGTTTCAAGGTCCCCTGAGTCCAAAAACATGATTTTTGGGTGTTGGTCTGTGTGTGTGTGTGTGTGTGTATGTGTATGTGTGTGTGTGTGTATGTGTGTATGTCTGTGAACACGATAACTCCATTCCTAATTAACCGATTGACTTGAAATTTTAAACTTAAGGTCCTTATACCATGAGGACCCGACAATAAGAAATTCAATAAAATTCAATTCAAGATGGCGGAAAAAATGGCGGATAATTACTAAAAAACCATGTTTTTCACGATTTTCTCAAAAACGGCTCTAACGATTTTCTTTGAATTTATACCATGGATAGCTATTTATGAGCCCTATCAACTGACATAAGTCTCATTTCTGGGAAAATTGCAGGAGCTGCGTAATATTCTCGAGAAAAATGGCGGATAATTACTAAAAACCCATGTTTTTCACGGTTTTCTCGAAAACGGCTGTAACGATTTTCTTCAAATTTATTAAATGGATAGCTTTTTATCAGCTCTATCAACTGGCATGATTCTCCTTTCTGGGAAACTAATGGGGGGTCCACCCCATCCTTGAGAAATGGACTTAGTAACCTCCTTCTCGTGCATGAGGTAGGTAGGTAGCGCAGTTCATAAAAATAACACATAGTCGAGATATTTCATCTGTAGAACAGCTGTTTTGACGAGTTTAAAAAAATTACGACTAAAAAATAATCGAATTTCACAATTTACACTAAGGAAAAAGTACTCTGAAAACAATAATTATATATACACATATACAGAAGTTTGATCGTAGTTTCAAATATGAGCAAGGAAAGTTGTGTGAGTGCGCCACACCAGATTTTTTTGAATCTTAAACACCCTGTCCATATTTTGTTGAGATGAATTACCCCATACTAAAATAGCATACCTAATATGAGATAGTATAAGTCCATGGTAAGCAGTTAACAGTAGTTTTTTATCATTCAGCCTAGCAAGCTGCCGCAGGACAAATACCCCAGATGATATCTTATTACATATCCTCTCAATGTAAGGATGCCATGTTAATTTCCTGTCCAATAAAATTCCCAAGAATGCTACTTTCTCTTCTTGGTCTAATTCATTTTTCTCTACAAACACATTTATTTCTCTATCCTCTACTGAATTATATTCACTTTTGAATTGTAGGAATTGACATTTCTTACTATTTATTGTTAATTGCCTTTGCTTCAAGAATTGGACAATTGACTGTACTCCAGTAAAAGCATTTATTCCTAGACTATCTAATAAATAATTGTTAAAGATAAGCGATGTGTCATCAGCAAACAACATAGCTCTGTGATCTTTTAACTCTTTTGGTAATTGGTTCACATACAACAGAAACAGTAAGGGACCCAGAATTGAGCCTTGAGGTACTCCAGCCTGGACCTCCAGTTTTTGAGATTTAATTTTTACTATTTCATTCCCATCCACCTTGGTAAGCTCAACATACTGGTTTCTACCTATGAGATATGATTCAAACCATTTTAGTTCTATACCATTCACACCTACAGTTTTTAGTATTTCCAATAATATTCTATGGTTCACACAATCAAAAGCTTTGGATAAATCAAGAAATATTGCGGCTGCCTTCTCACCTGAATCTATTATATCTATTAGTCTTTTAACAAGGGATACTATTGCAGTCTTAGTAGATTTCTCTTTCTGGAACCCATGCTGTTCATCACATATGAAATTAATTCTTCCAGGTGCATCAATAGCCTATTTAAAACTACTCTTTCAAAAATTTTACTTATTACATTTAGAATACTAATGGGTCTATAATTTTCAACTCTTTCAGAATCACCGCTCTTGAAAATTGGCAAAATTTTTCCTTGTTTCAGATCATCAGGGAAAATACCCTGCTCTAGTGAAGTATTAAGGAGATGCAATAAAGGGTCCAGTAATTCATTTTCACATTCTTTTAAAATTTTGCTTGAGACCCCATCCAATCCTACTGTTTTTTGTTATTCAAATTTTTATTATTCTTGACAACTCATCTCTTGATAATGGATGAAATTTAAATACCTTTTCAATTGGCTCAGCATTTAATGTAGTTGTATTATAAGTATTAGTGTTCAGTGACTTTTGGAGATTATATGCAACCTGTTGATAATACTTATTGAAAAAGTTACAAATGTCTATACTATCATCCATATAATTTCCATGTTCATCGATTATCCTAGGGACATTAGTAACTATCTTTTTGAGCTGCTCTCCTATTTCTATTAATTACCTCCCAAACAGCAGAGTTTAAATTGGTACTAGTTGTTAATATTTCAGCTGTTTCTTACACTTAGCTTTCCTCACTTCTTTTGCATAGTTTTTCTTTAGACATTTGTATTTGACTTCACTCACAACATCCCTCACTAATTTAAATTCCTCATAAGCTTCCCTAACAATATTTCTTTGAGTAAGAATATCTTCAGTTATCCATTCATCTACTTTGTTTAATTACTTTTTACTTTGACTTTTTTTATTGGACAGCATACACTAATGTGAAATCTTAGAGTATCAATGAATTGCTTATATTTGTAATTTAGGTTACAACTGTTATAAACACTACTCCAATTTTCTTGAAGCAGTTCCTGCTTCAAACAATTTATATTTCCTAGCTCATATTGCTGAATTTCTTTCACAAAAGTTTTTTTTCTGCTTGGATTCTGGCCCTGCAACTTAACATCTAAAATTTGATAGTTATGATCTGATAGATCTGAGCTACCTAACCTGACATTACAACCTTCTATATTGTGAGGATATTATCAATAATTGTCTGTGAAGTTCGAGTTACTCTTGTATATTCGTGGACCTTAATTTCTAAATTATTCATATTAATAATATCTCTAATATCCTCTGTCATTTTATCCTGCCTGGCAAAATCGGTATTGAAATCTCCTACTACTATAACATTTGTGAAACGAGCGGTTCTAATTTCCAAAAGTGTATGGAGCAGCTCACAAAATTTTTGCCAGTCTCCATTTGGTGACCTATAGATACCTAACACTGCTACCTCAAATCGATCATCAATTTTTAACCTTAATCCCGTCACCTCTAAATCCATCTCAACAGAAAATCTCTTAACAAAATCCAGTTCATAAGTTTGGGTATGTTTAGCATTGCTAGTGAATATACATACACCACCACTTCTATGAGCTATTCTACAAAATTCTGATCTCAGTGAATAGCCTGGAATCCTAACTTGATTTATTTCCTTTATTTTTAAGCCATGCTCTGTGAAAATAACAATTTCAGGATCCTCCTGTTTAAGAAATACTTCTAATCTGTCAATTTTGTTGCGAAGATACTGAATATTTTGATGATAAATACTAAAAACCTTACCATCTTGTGCTACTCTATCTCTAGCATTTGTAGCTATATCCCTTTCCCTGTTTTGAGCCAATTTACTAAAAAATCGTTATTTGTTTTTTTGACTGTTTTTAAACCAGAGGATTGCAAACGGCTTTCAATCAGCTCTGCCAATCTATTACAAAAGATTACTTTGCCAGATCGATTTAGATGCAACCCATGATTAGTGAAGTTATGTCTTTTCAGCCTTTCATTTAGAAAACAAATCCCCAGTTGTTTAGAATTCTTATTTTTTAGGCTGTTGATTGTATTATGGATTGATTTGTTTGTCGAATTGATTGCTTCATTTAATTCTGGCCTATCAAACCTATTAGGAATGGTACTTATTATTAAGTTTGTTTTTTTGCTGAGTGGCACAATTTCCTTGATTTTTTCTGTTACTTGAGGAAGATGATTCAAGTTAGGTTCATTTATATTATTTGAGCCACCCAGTACAATTAGATAGTCATTTTCATCAAAGTCTTTAGTATGTTCCCTAGCTGACTCTACAACTGCATTAATTGATGCACTTGGCTTGAAAAAACATTGGACATCAAATTTATTTTTCAATCTTTTATCAAGGAGATCACTGCAATCACGTCCATGACTGGACGTCAGTAGCAGAACTCTCCCTTTCCTATCTTTATTTCCCTCAGCTATATTTTTGGTTGCTGTCTTCAAAACCTCACTGTACGTTTTATTTCGACCATTTTCAGAGCATTTCCCATCATTTAGGTTAGATTCTATTTTTTGCATTTGGACGGAGGTTCTATCATACATTTAGTATTATCAAATTTAGATTTTAGTTTCTTTATTTCCTCCGACATTAGACTACATTGATTTTTTAGATTTAGTATTTCTTTTTTATGGTCTTCATCTTGTAATTTTATAATCAGTTCCAAAGATTTAATTTCTTCTACCATCCCTAACCTTTCTTCCTCAGACGTTTTTAGAGTTACTTCTAATTGGTTTTTTAAATTAGTGTGGCTACTTTGTAGTTGAGCAACTTTTTCGGCTAAAGTAGTTTGAGGAACTGGGGTTTTTGGTTTTGGCGTTTTTGAATTTTGGTTTTGGGAACGCGTAAGTACTCCTGCTATGTGTACATTTCTATTAATAACCTTCGGTGTTCTACTTGAGCTCATCTTCCTATCTAAGAAATTATATTACTTGCAATAATAATAATTGATTTATAAATGATAGGATTTTAATTTGGTTATAATTTTAGTCAAGTAAACTATCTATGTTTATTTTTAAATCTCGAAACCTAACCTCAAAATAACCTCTAAACAATGTTTGGCTTATAAAATAGAATTAAGAATTAAAATCTAAAACAAAATGATAAAACGTGATCAAGAAACAATTAATAATGAAATTAATACAAAATTTGTACTTATCCGTGACTATAACACAAAATCTTCCAAAACCCAGGAGCGAAATTATGTATGACTTTCATTCACAACCTCAAGGTCATACTCATACTCATGTAAGTCCTAAGTTTGTAATGTTTTCACTATAATCCAGTCTATGAGAGTTAATTTCGATGAAAGGTCCATGGTTAAAGTCAAGTTGGTTCAAAAGTCTTCTATTACCTATAACGATTTTTTTGGATTTTGATTCATTAATTTTCAATCCATGCTGTGCTGTCCAGAGTAAGACAGCAGTCAGGTCCTCATTCATAAGAGTAACTGCTTCACCCAAGTTATCAGTCTTGATATATCTATAGATCTGTAGGTCATCTGCATAAAGATGGAATCTGGAGTGTCTGAGTCAGTCAGTTACGTCATCTACATACAGACTAAACAGTAGTGGTCCCAAAACTGAACCCTGAGGTACCCCCTGTTGACCACCCTCCATCAAGACGTGCTGTCCAATCGAACACACTGCTGTCTGTCAAGAAGGTATGACTTCACCCATGCCACACTACTCTCAGAAAAACCATAATTTTTCAGTTTTTTCAAAAGCAGCAGGTGATAGATACAATTGAATGCCTTGCTGAAATCAATCAACACCACCAGTGTTGAATTTCACCTATCCATGGCCATTCGAATGTCATCTGAGACACAGAGCAAAGCTGATGTGGTGCTGTGTCCTCCTCGGAATCCAGATTGATGTTTGCTGATGATTCCATTCCGAGTAATATAGCCGCTGGTGTAGTGATTTTGCTCCAAGTCATTTAAGGACACAGGGCAAATCCGCAGACTGCCACAGGTCAAATCCATAGGTGTGTAGGGCCCTTTACAATGTGGAACTTTCTAACAAGATGGCGGATTTTTGTGCCAGGGTACTAGCCAAGTTACCATTCTGTCTTTGAGCCCTATAGGCTGTACCCTCAGACCAGTTATAGAATAGACACACCCGATTGTATATTCATACTGAAAGTTGATGAAAAATAATCATAATAATGAGTTTTTTGTTCATGGCATGGTCATAGGTATGGCCACAAGTGAAAAGTCAAGAACATGAAAAACTGTCATGAGACAGGTCGAAAACTAAGATACATATCAAAACACAAAAAGCAGCAGCAGAAGAAGCAGCAAGACTAATGCAAGAAGTATCTACTTACAGACTGAGGATCACAATCATAGAACTCCCTCAGAGAATAAAAGGGGTTCTCCTGAAGGAAAGCCTCAGTCTCCTCTTCAAGACTGTCTCTGGCAGAGTCCTGGCTGAAACTGGCAGCTTGTTCAAAACTATTCTAGCTGGCTGGTAGATGAGGCTGATCTGGGTCCTCCCCAATCTACAATATGGCAGGTCCAACCTCAGCCTGCCTCTGGTGCCATGATCATGCACATCACCCCTGGTAGGCAAAGTACAGACACTGTGGAATGCCTTTATAGCTGACCTGTAAATCTAAAGATTGAATACAGTAAGAATCTTTTCACTCACAAAAAGAGGCTTACAATGCAATAAAAATTCTGCCCCACAAAGAATCCGGATGGCTTTTTTCTGCACCAGCAGTATATCTTTTACCTCAGAGGCACCACCCCACAAGGTGATGCCATATGCCATCACACTTTAAAAGAAGGCAAAGTAACACATGCAGAGATGGGCCTCTGGTACACATCTTCTCAGGCTCCTGAGCAAAAACAGCACCCTGCTCAACCTGCCACAGACTACCTGAATGTGCCTGCCCCAGGAAAGCATATGGTCCAGAGTGATGCCAAGGAGCTTCACTGGAAGGACATCATATAGTACTCCATTCCTGAGGCCAAACACAATTCTTTGGGTCTTTTCGCCATTGAGAAGGAAGAGATTTGCCCAAAACCAGTCTGCAACAGCCCTCTCAGAAGCACACATCTTTCCGCCCAGGTCAGTCATGTCACCACTGATATCCAGCATTGAGGTGTCATCAGCATAACACACCACAGTCCTGTCTCTGAAAATGGCAACATCATCAATCATGATGAGAAACAGGAGAGGCCCCAGTACAGAGCCCTGGGGGACCCCACAGCTCACTGATCTGACTTGAGACCTCACACCATTCACCAGCACTATCTGCTCACTTCCTTCCAGGTAGGAATGGAGAAGCATCAGAGGGCTGTTATCAATTCCGCAGGAAGCAAGCTTTGCCAAAAGAGTAGCATGGTCCAGGGTGTCAAATGCCTTGCTAAGGTCACACAGTGTGAGCCCAGCAAGGCCTCCCTTCTCGAAACTTGCATGGACCTTGAGAACAAGGTCCTCAAGATATGTTCAACAGCCTCCACTGTCGACTTCCCCACTCTGAAGCCAAACTGTGTACCTGCAAACAGATTATTCAACTCACAAAATTCATAGAGTTGCTCAGCTATCACCATTTCAAATATTTTGGACAAAATAGGCAAAATTGAAATGGGCCTATAATTATTAAGGTCACCCCTATCACCCTTCTTGCACACAGGTATTACATTTGCCAATTTTAGCTGGTCTGGAAATATAGATTGAGACAGACAAATGTTGATACAATATGTGAGTGGGACAATTATGAGCTCAATTGGAGTCCACCTTCCTTTTTAAGAAACCACTAGACATGAAGTAAAAATCCTTGCTGGTTGAGGTCTTCATTCTGGTTGAGATCCTGAGGATGTCCTCACAGGTCACTCCATGCCAAGCAAAGGCTGCCGCTGGTGGTCGCCTGATGTTTTCCAGCAGCTCCAGTGGTGTTTTTGATGCCTCTGGTGATGCCGCAATCCGCTCTAAAGTCTGCTGGATGGAGTCCACCCAGTGATTGTTCAGCTCCTCCAATGATAGTGGAACACGTGCAGGAGCAGATGATTTTGTTCCACTCCAAATCACCTTCCATGCTGCCAAACACTTGTTTGGTGCCCCACCGATAATTCCAGCATTGTATGCAAGCCTTTCCCTTGCAACCTCATGATGGTAATCATTTCTCAGTCTCAAGTAAGCTGCCTGTGAGTCACCAGAACCATCTTGCCGAAATCTTTCATAAGCCATTAAAACCAGGTCCCTCAGATTTAGCAAGTCATGGCAAATCCAGGTGATGAATGACTCTTCACAGTGTGTTTCAGAGTCCTTAGTGGGAATGCTTTGTTAAACTCAAACAGGAGATAGTTGAAGAAAGCTGAGAACACAAGCCG
The DNA here is from genome assembly GCF_014356525.2 of Nilaparvata lugens. NCBI lineage: Eukaryota > Metazoa > Arthropoda > Insecta > Hemiptera > Delphacidae > Nilaparvata > Nilaparvata lugens. The sequence goes on along the minus strand of NC_052510.1, from coordinate 27,408,610 downwards.
GGCATCGCGATGATGGAGCAGGAAGATCCAGTTCACATGAACAATAGCACAGCAAAACCTCTCAAGAGCGCTCCTCGAAATTACCCTAGTCACAGACTGTTCAAGTGGTAACTGTCCACCTTGCAGGAGCCCACCAGTGGAGGGGGGGGGGACCACTCTACATCTTATGGCCTCATGATCACTGAGTGAATAGTGTATGACATCAGACCAAACATCATCATTCAGCCTCATACTTGTAGCAACATTATCTAGGCAAGCTTCCAGTCTTGTAGGTTGATTAACTGTCAAATACAAATTTCGGGACTTCAACAGGTTAACAAAGATCTTTGTTATCATCAACAAGTACATTAATGTTGAAATCTTCACCCAACACACATGCAAAGCCTGGGTGCAGGGATTCAAGGCAGTCAAGCAAAGCCTCAAGAACTTGGAAGAAACTGTCCAATTCACACAGTCGATTAGGAAGTCGATATACCACAATAATAAAAACCTGTTCATGTAGCAATGCAATGCATGCAAACTCATGCTTACCCTCCAAACAAAAACTGCCAACATCTATAAAGCTATCTTTTACTTTGTCATTAACAAAGATTGCCACACCACCATTATGGTGTTCTTTACGAGAAAATTCGGGTCTGTATCACAGAGACAAGTTCTCACAGAGACAAGTAGTGTTTTTGAACGATATTAGTGTCACAGAGACAAGTTTCATAGGAACAAGTATTTTTATAAATGGCAGTCTCACAGGAACAAGTTCCCACAGAGACAAGGTGAGTCTCACAGAGACAAGGTGAGTCTCACAGAGACAAGGTCAGTCTCACAGAGACAAGGTCTGTCTCACTGGAACAAGTAGTGTCACTGGAACAAGAAGAGGGGTGGAGTCCCATTCGAACAAGTGGAGTGTCACAGAGACAAGGTCAGTCTCACAGGAACAAGGTTGGTGTGGTGTGTTGCCTACACATGAAGATGAAGGCATTCCATTTGCACTAATAAATTGAATGTCATCTGTTTTTTAATATATATACATATATATTATGGTGACATGAATAGAATAGAATGACTGCCTTTATTTTTCTTAGAGAGCGAAGTTAGGGTGCAGTCGACACTCTCTTACACTCAACTCTCTATCAAGTATTATAACAATACAAAAAAATAATACAAATAATATGATTAAAAACAAACAATAGTTAAGTTATCTACTTATTTAAAATAATAACAAATTTTGAATTATTGAAAAGAAAGAGAAAAAAATGACATTGAAAATAATACATAACAATGCTGAATAATAGTATTTTCTTATACTTCATCACTTTAGTAGAAAATAAGACACTACAGAGTACAATACAGTAGGCCTACATAGCAACTGAAGTGTTTGCTATATATTAATAAAATTTTCATTTCCTACTTATTATCACTATGTAAATCTCGAAGTGGATAAGTAAATTACATTATGATTTATTTAAATAGTAAAATGGAATCTTCCTTCAATCAACAAACAACGTGACAAACAACGCTCCTTCAATCCACGTGACGTACATATATAAATATATAATTTACATATGTAAATAATGTGGTGACATCATTTGATGCCAGCTTTAAACGTTTCTCCTGTGGAGAAAAAATGATGAATTTAGTGGACTGTTTAGTGTATCCTAGACATTCAGATTCAAATCTACATAGCAATTGATTCCCCTTTTCATCCAGGATATTTGTGGTTTCTTAAAATTTAAATTTGTTGACCGAGCGAAGTGAGTTCTAAGATTCAAGTCGACGGCTTTGCATTTCTCTTTATGTTTATATGTTCCGCAATATTATGGCGAAACGCAGCAATAGATTACCATGAAATTGACAGGTATATTTCTTTTTAAATTGTGCCTCAACGTATATACAAGGTTTTTGGAAATTTGCATTTTAAGGTTAATACAATGGGTAAAGTCTCCTTCGAACGCCAATATTACAGTAAAAATCAGAATAGAATCATCCATAATAATTCAGCTGTTGTGGATTTTTAATCGCATGCAATAACGCATGCAATAATATATCAATGTAACTTAGTAAAAAATCAGCTGTCGTGTTGACTATTCATTGCATGCAATGACGCATGCAATTAATAACGGTAAGAAAACATAGTACTTTCTCTCGACCTTTATCTGCTTTCAACTTGGGCTGACCTGTTGCCAGTGTGTTGAAGGAGATTAGCTTTTGATGTTAGCATATTTTTGATACACTAACCCCTTAATACTTTGATACACTAACTCCAAATAGCTATTTAAATGTGACTTTCAATTGTTCAGGTTAAGGCCAAATTTTGATACTGCAGTAACTTATACATAAGTGATATCAATGTAAGAAAGAAAAAATTATATACTTCTAGATGGATGGAACAATATTGGAAAGATGTTATCCAACGGTATTTGAATACACACCCATGACTGCTACTAAACCAATCTTTCCCCAATCTAAGCGCTTCCTAACCTTAGCATTTCCTAACCTAAGCTTTTCCTAACCTTAGCTTCTCTAATCTAAGTTTTTCCCCAATCTAATCTTCACCTAACCTGAGCTTTCCCCAACTTTAGCTACTCCAACCTAAGCTTCTCCTAACCTTAGGTTTTTCCCTTATCAAAGCTTTTTCTAACCAAAGCTTCCCTAACTCAAGCATCCCCAACCTTAGTGTAATCGACTAACGCCTCGACTAGAAACACCATCCTCGCCTGCAAAAGGCCCCTTCTCGTCCTTGTAACTTAAAATACTCTTACTCAATTCATGAACCCTAACCTAACAAACAAGAAAAGCAAAGCCAAACCTAATTCAATCCAACCTAAGCTATTTTTTATCCAATCCAACCAATCCTAGCCTAATAAAATGAAAAATATAGGCTAATTCAAAATAATTCCTGCATTCAATATTATAATATTATGATTTCATAAATACATACTTTGATAAATAGCCAGGAATGAAAGCTTTCTTTCTGTGGAAGCGTGGCAAAGTTGCCTTTGCCGCGCCCCAAGAAGCTTCGATCTTGTTTGTGTGAGCACCTGAAAGTGGGTCAACAAAATTCATTTTGTGATTCACTTTCAAGTGCTCAAAGCCTTCTTCTTTCAAACAATCATGAGCTTTCCAATAGTCCGACACGATTGTTGAGCCCGGGTTGATGTACTCTTTGATAATAGGTATCAGGGTATCTGATGACCGGTTCTCAACAGCCACCATGAAAACCTCTCCAGAAAGCTCATCGATGCCTCCAAACACCCACTGACCCTCAACAGCCCACCCCGATTATATTTTCTCTTTCCAAATTTACTCTCATCAATTTGAACTTTTCTTCCAGGTCCTCCAATTTTTTTCTTTCTCAATAGGCCTACTGCAAAATCAAAAGTCACTTCCCGACAGAATGAACTCCAGTCAACAACTGTCCGATTTGAAATGCCCAACTCATCAATAATCACTTTTGCGGCTACATTTTTTGTCCATAAATATATGAAACCTATAATTTTCCACAATGGAAGTTTTGACTTTTCAAAAAAAGTTCCTGTCTAAGATTCACAGAATAACCACATCTCTTCCTTTTCTTCTTGTTCTCAGATCTGTAATTATTGCAATACCATATATAGCCGTCTGTTTCAGAATTACACTTCCGTAATGTCATTTTACATTCATCCCGACCACAAGCTGAACAAACTATAAAACGCTTCAAAATCCCCCATTCCATACACTATCAATCAACAATTTCCCCTCATCACTCCACTTTTTTATATTCACCAGGCTATTTATCAAAGTATGTATTTATGAAATCATGCAAATTGAGGAAAGTTGACTGCTTTACTGAGTTCTGTAAGGAAGCAGGAATTTATATGACCCTGCAAAGCCAAAAGATGGGGAAACCGATGATACTGATGAAACTGACGATTTGGATTTGGATGATATGAACTGATTAGTATAAGGTGAGCACTATTATATTACATTAATTATATATATATATATATATGTATATATATATTAATGTAATATAATATAATGTAATATATATATATATATATAATATATATAATATATATATATAATATATTGATCTATTATTATATGAATAAATAATATAATACACTTTTTATAATATTGAATGCAGGAATTATTTTGAATTAGCCTATATTTTTTCATTTTATTAGGCTAGGATTGGTTGGATTGGATAAAAAATAGCTTAGGTTGGATTGAATTAGGTTGGCTTTGCTTTTCTTGTTTGTTAGGTTAGGGTTCGATGAATTGAGTAAGAGTATTTTAAGTTACAAGGACGGGAAGGGGCCTTTTGCAGGCGAGGATGATGTTTCTAGTCGAGGCGTTAGTCGATTACACTAAGGTTAGGGGATGCTTGAGTTAGAGGAAGCTTTGGTTAGAAAAAGCTTTGATAAGGGAAAAACCTAAGGTTAGGAGAAGCTTAGGTTGGAGTAGCTAAAGTTGGGGAAAGCTCAGGTTAGGTGAAGATTAGATTGGGGAAAAACTTAGATTAGAAGAAGCTAAGGTTAGGAAAAGCTTAGGTTAGGAAATGCTAAGGTTAGAAAGCACTTAGATTGGGGAAAGATTGGTTTAGAAGAAACCAAGTTGGGAAAAACTTAGGTTAGGAATAGCTTATGTTAGGAGAAGCTTGGATTAGGAAAAAATAGTTTGGGAGAAACCAATGTTAGGAAAACTTAGGTTAGGAAGACTTAGGTTAGGAAAAGCTCAGGTTAGGTAAAGCTCAGATTAGGAAAAACTTGGGTTGGGAGAAGCTTAGGTTAAGAGAAGCTTAGATTAGGAGAAGTTAAGGTGAGATAAAGCTTAGGTAGGGATTAGTAAGGTTGGGAGAAGCTAAGGTTAGGAAAAGCTTATGTAGGGAAAGCTTAGGTTAGGAGAAGCTAAGCTTAGGTTAGGTTAGGTTAGGTTAGGTTAGATTAGGTTAGGGTAGATTAGGTTGGGTTGGGTTAGGTTAGGTGGATTAGTTCAGGTTGGGTTGGGGTGGGAGAAGCTGAGGTTGGGAAAGGTTAGGTTAGGTAGGTAGGTTAGGTGGGTTGTTAGGTAGGTAGGAGGTTAGATTGGGTTAGGTTAGGTTTGGGTTAGGTTAGGTTTGGTTAGGTTGGGAGAAGCTAAGGTTAGGAAAAGCTTATGTTAGGGAAAGCTTAGGTTAGGAGAAGCTAAGGTTAGGTTAGGTTAGGTTAAATTAGATTAGGTTAGGTTAGATTAGGTTAGGTTGAGTTGGGTTAGGTTAGGGTAGATTAGGTTAGTTTAGGTTGGGTTAGGTTAGGTTAGGTTTGGTTAGATTAGGTTAGGTTGGGTTTGGGTTAGGTTAGGTTTGGTTGGGAGAAGCTAAGGTTAGGAAAAGCTTATGTTAGGGAAAGCTTAGGTTAGGAGAAGCTAAGGTTAGGTTAAATTAGATTAGGTTAGATTAGGTTAGGTTAGGGTAGATTAGGTTAGGTTAGGTAGGTTAGGTTAGGTTGGTTTAGGTTAGGGTTAGGTTAGGTTTGGTTGGGAGAAGCTAAGGTTGAGAAAGGTTAGGTTAGGTAGGTTGGGTTGGGTTGGGTTAGGTTAGATTAGGTTAGGTTGGGTTAGGTTAGGTTAGATTAGGTTAGGTTTGGTTAGGTTGGGAGAAGCTAAGGTTGGGAAAAGCTAAGATTAGGAGAAGATAAGGTTAGGAAAAGCTTAGGTTAGGGAAAGCTAAGGTTAGTATTTTTTAGGTTGAGATTTCATTTTTTTTCCTTTTTGTTTTTCCAATTTTCTTGAATCCTACTTTAATCCTAATAATCTTCAGTCATGAATATTTACCTTTATGTTTTTTTTGTTTTGTTTCAGAACAAAAATTTTGGAGAACAACCATAATTTAAGGCGTTTTATAACAGGTTTCCACACAGAGTAGCCTATTCATTTCAATTTTACTATCATAATATTGATCAAAATCTTCATTATCATCAGTCATCGGTTTCTCCTTTGGGGTTATATCTAAATCTTGCTTCATTGCATGAAACAATAGAGCACTTTCCCCATCTACAAAATGCATGATTTTGTTGATATATATTTTGACAAATAGTGTTAATGTGGAAGCCTTTTACTTCAAACAATCATATTCTTCCCATAAGACCAACACCTGTTCCACCTACAACACAAATCTGAACCATCCTTAAAGCCACATGATGCTCCTCCCTCCCATTCTTGAAACCCTTTCTCATAATAATAGGCTATAATTCGGTGCTTTATGCTTATAAATTCAAAATTTTTAGCTCATATATATTTTGGACAAAAATTGAACATGAACTTTCAACATTAAATAGATAGGCTAACCATTTTTTTCGAAAATGTTATTTATTATCAAAATTTGCAAATAGTATAGTTTTGGGCTAAGCCTTTTGTTATTTCCCAATCATATTCATATGATTGTAATTTCATCCAGAAATAAATAAACAATGCTATCCCTCCCCCTATTAGCATTTATATTTTCTATATTAAAATTCAATTCAAATTTACTCTCGTTGATTTGAACCAATTCCATTTTAATTATCACAAAATAATCAAATCATTACTCATTGGTTCATTTTTTTCTTAATATTAAAAACTATTTTATCAAATTCAAAAATTTTAGTATTCTTGGATCAAAATTCTCATTTGAATATAACATAGAAGTACCGTAACCTTATAGTTCTGCTATTTTTAAATCAAAAATACAAATAGAAATAGCACATCTTAACCCTAGTTTTTCCTTTAATATTATATCTCTTGTTATTCTTCTGGTTGCAAAAATTAATAAATAAAAACAGTCCCCTCAAAAGTCACCTTCTGACAGCTAGAACTTACAGTAACAGACTATGATAATTTTGTAATTCCAATTTCTCACTAATCAAGATTCATAGGCTTCATTTTTATCCACAAATTTAACATTTTCCACAACGTGAGGTCCTTTTAAAGAAAATATTGAAACAAGTTCCAAGAATAGCCACATCTTTCTGAATCCAAGTTCTTACCAGTAGTCCACTATTTCTCATCAATTAGTCTACCATTCAGTTTATCAAATTAGGCTATGTTTATAAATTTATTACCAATAGTCTACCATTTCTATTCTGCTCTGTTCAATATATTCCATTTCAATGTTATTTTACATTCTGCCAGCATGCTGAAGAAATAATCCTGTTTTCAACAATCCAACAATTCATGTACTTTTTGATCAACGTTTTCAATTACTCCACTTACAAAAAATATTCACCAAAAAAACTCAAGTAACCAGTCAACTTCTACTGTTGATAAGTTGTGATTTTAAAAGTGAGGTAAGTTAATATTACAGGTTTACTTTTTTCTACCTAATTATTCAAGATGTTGTTAATCATTGTTTTATTACAATCAATTAGCCTATTGTTAATTAGTCCATATTGGGCCAACTCAAGCTTACCTTTTCAACTAATTTTGGGCTAGTCAGTGTTAGTGAAGAATTGTTTTTTAGGATTTCTATAAAAAATAGTAAAAATGAATCTTTATTTGGTACAATTCTTTAATATTGCATGAAGCATAATCATAGTACATGCTATATTATTTACGAGTGCATAAATAGCAATTAATTCAAGACTACAGGCATCGTCTACTGAAAATAAGGTTAGTTTATTTGAGATTTTTGAAGTAGCATTAATATTATTTAGAATCGTTTTTCTAGTTGAAATCAGGCTAGCGACATTGATTTTTCTTTCTCTTTCATTTAAAAAAAATTGAGTCAATATCTTCAAAAATAGCTGAGATACAATTGTGCCGTAATTAATCACATACCGAAAAGTATTGTATTTTTGCAATACTTCTTCTCCGATGCAATGTAGTAAAGGCCGGTCCAGACGCTCCATTTTGCACAACGTTTTAAATCCGCGCAGTTTTAAGACGGAATGAAAGCGTTGCAACTTTGAGCATCCAGACGGTACAGTCTTGACGGTGCAGTCTTGTATTTTCCGCTCAGTTTTGTGTGATATCGCCATGGAGGAGGTTCTCCTGTGGTCAATTTTCGCCTGCTGTATTGTAAAAAAAAAAGATTGGAACACATCAGAGGAACCGTTCATTCAAAATGGTCACGGAAATGGCTTTTAAAAAGGCGGGACTTTTCCCATATAAGATTATTGCGTGAATTATGTGACGAACCTAATGATTGGCGTAACTACTTGAGAATGGACATGGACACATATATTTACTTATTGGAACTAGTGACACCTCATATCAAGAAAGAAAATACTTGTATGAGAGCAGCAATATCACCACATGAAAGGCTAACAACAACTTTAAGATTTTTGGCAACCGGCAGAAGTTACAAAGACCTGGAGTTCACAACAATTATATCAAAACAATCGCTAAGTGAAATCATTCCCAAAACATGTGAAGCTATCTACAAGGTGCTGAAGAAGGATTACTTGAAGGTAAGAAATATTGTTATTTTCCATAAACTATTTATTATTTAATTGAACATTATAAACTTTATTATTGTAGAAAAGTTATTATGGTAAGCAATAGAAATGCACGCAAGAATACTTCAGTTTGTTGAAATGATGACAAGTAGGTTCCAACGGGAGATTGGGCAGGGGCTTGGTGGGCGCGTGTCTGTACATCTTGTTCACCTTGCTGTGGGATGATGCATGAAACTGCCGAAATTTTCCCAATTGTTTCATACTCCTGAGTGTGAGGTATTTGTTCTGGGGCGTAGTTATGTGGCATAGGCTGCGGCTGCTGCGAGAAGGAGTGGTATTGTCCAACTTGTGAAGAAAGATTTTGTTGCATTCTGATTTGATGTGGCGTATTCTGTTGAGGCCAATAATTTGTGGCATTCATTGAACCAAATCATCTTGTCGCTGGCTTTTCATGTCAACAAGTCGAAAATTTCTGGTAAGCGTACCCAACTCAGCTTCGAATAAAACGTCGGAAATTAGTTTCTGAGCAATTATGTTTTGTGAATTCGGGACTTCTCTGAGTTTATTAGCCACATGTTTTCCAAATACCTGAAATGCATCATCTGCCTGTAGCGATTCCAGTTTCTTCCCTATCACCTGCAGGACTTCAGTTGTGCCATCATCATTCCCAACAGCCTTCCTCTTGTTACGAGTTAACTTGCGCGAGGTATTGACAGAATGGGAAGTACTCATAGATGCTTCGGAAGCAGGAGTAGCAGGGGTAGTAGCAGCTTCACTGGGCCCACTGTCAATAACAGTTTCTTGCACATCGTCTTCCACCTGAAAATAATAAACAATAAATGTATTATTTATTTATTTATTTATTCGTTGATATAATATACAAATCATATGAATATGATCAGGATAGAACAACAGGCATAGCCCAAAACTATTCTGTTCCCAAATTTTTATAAATAATTAAATGTCCGAAAAAATAGGTTATGTTCTTACTGAGGAAATTTAAAGTTCTAAGTTCTGTCCAAGAATATATATTAGCTAGAAATTTTGAATTTAGAATGATTAAAATACCAAATTATAGTCAAATTTTGCACTCAATATCACCACACTTTGAATAAATTAAGTTATTTCAGAAAATTTTGAAGCCAAAAATATACACACAACTTTCAACTAGGCCCAGCTGTTATAATTGATCTCCATATTTTTATTATTTTTACAAATTTTCAATGAGGATGAAACTCTTGCAATATTTCTTCTTTTTTGTTTTGTTTCAGTTTCCCAAGACTGAAGAGGAGTGGATGGAAGTTGCAGCGGAGTTTGAAAGAATGTGGCAGTTCCCTCATTGTTTAGGGTCAATTGACGGAAAACATATTAGAATTGTGCCACCTAAGGGAAGTGGGTCCTATTATTTCAATCACAAAAAAACCCACAGTGTTGTTCTTATGGCAATAGCCAATGCCAATTGCGAGTTTTTGTATTGTGATATAGGAACAAATGGTCGGATCTCAGATGGAGGAGTCATAAATAACACTCAATTTTATGAAAATCTCGTTAACAACGAGTTAAAAATTCCAAAACCCAGATCCATTGGAAGTTCAAACAGAGTTTTAAGATATGTTTTTGTTGGGGATGAAGCCTTCGCTATGCGTCAAGACCTTCTCAAACCATATCGACGAGAAACATTAACAAGGGACCGAAGAATTTTTAATTATCGCCTATCTAGGGCGAGGCGTGTTGTTGAAAACACATTCAGCATTTTGGCTTCCCGATTTCGTATTTTCCACATAAGTATTAATTTAAAGATGCACAATGTCGATACTGTAGTTCTTGCGTGTTGCGCTTTACACAACTTTTTGCGGAGAAAGTCCCTCCAAAACTACACCCCTCCAGAAAGTATGGATCAGGAAAATATTTCTGAATGTACTGTTGAATTGGGTGAAAGATGTAACCCAGAATTAATGCACGACCTACAGCGTGGACCAAGAGGCCACATGTTGAACAATGCTAATGGGGTCAGAGATCATTTCAAGGAGTACTTTAACAATGAGGGGTCTTCTGTTCCTTGGCAAGATAGATTTATAACTTTGAACAATTAATGGCGTACATAAAATATTATTTGGTACTTGTAATTTTTTAGTAGATACTTGTAATAAACATTTTAAAAGCTGATTGTACCTATTAAATAAAAGAATATGTTTCAGTTAATAAAGCGATTAGGTAATAATAGGAAATTTTGTTGTTTTTTCTTACTAGTTGTGATGATTCGTCGCAGTTTACAGACTCTTCACTTTCGTCCATGGTATTCCTCGACGGCCTTGTGTCTCCTGATCATTGAGAAAATGCAGCAAATCGAAATACCACAGAGATGGCTTGCAAATTTCGTCTTCTCCAGCCCCAGATCGAATCGATTTGTTTACCTTTGCCAATTCTTTGCGATAAACGCTTCTCAAAGAATTGATTTTCTTCACCACTGTCTCCCTGCTCGCGTTGACATCTATTTCTTTGAACTTTTCAACCAATCTCTCGTATGCTTCCCCCTTTTTGTCCCTGTCACTGTACTCTTTGGATTTAACACGCCAAATGCACGGAAAACTTTCATAAAGTGAAATAAAATCCATCAAAAACTCGCGAGAACATTGCCGAAGATCTGCCATGGTCGGATGATTAGAGAAAACTGAGGAACAAAACGGATTGGAAAACAGAGTAAGTGTCCACACGCAATGACATGTCTGCACAGGTCACGGTTTTCAGAGCTCACGAGCTCAGTTATCGCTGCAACTGTGCAGTCCTCCCGACGGACTCAAAACTGCGCAGTTTTCCGGTCCACACGCAATGTTTTGTCTGCAATGTCTTGAAATGCGGAGACAAAACGTTGTGCAAAATGGAGCGTCTGGACCAGCCTTAAGATCGCGATTTTAACAGGTTCATCTTTGTCATCCCCACCACTTGCTATCATGTAGCCTAGGTACAGTAGAAATTGTTGTTTCCACATTTTCCAATTTTCTGATAAGTTTCCTTGGAAACTAAATTGTTTTGGCGTTTTAGCGATTCCATGACTGAGAAATTTCACACTAAGTTCAAATAGAATAGGTTTTTACAAATTGAAGATCCAAACTGAAACGTGTTGAGCTTTGAGGTTACTGCTGAGAAGGTTTCCATCACTAAGATTTAAGATATTTCTGGACTACCTTTCACAACCAATACCGGTACTTTCACTACCGACTGCGCCATGTTATTTTTGTTGGTTCATTATTAATCAAACACAAAGTTTATACACAAAGTATTTATTAATGAATATTATGCACGAAGCAAAATTAATACAACTATACAACTCATGATCATGTTGAAGAAGTAGGAGTATCGACTTGTTACAACTCTCAATCAATACATCGACTATCAATATTACAGTATCGATAACTTCATATTATGACATATTTTGTCAATTAGTTGAATTTCTACATTGTTGATGAACAATGTGGCAACATCGCAATGCATGAGAGAGATAGAGCCATCTGCTTTGTTGTACGATAGACAAGGATAGCAACACCATTGCAAATCACACACTGCCATAATAATGTGGACCTCACTATAGATACTCAAAGAATACTTTTGAATAACTATGTGATAACTGTGACCGTTGCTGGCCGTTACGTATCTGAATCAAAGAGAAGCTGCTTCACAGAGAAGAAAGTTCCTAGAAAATTAAATAAACTAATAGAAAATTCCTTCTACTTTGTGGCTGCTTTCTCATGCCAGAAACTGTGACAACAGAATAGATACAGAATGGAAACTAGCAATCAAACGCCTATCCAACCAATCAATGCTTTTTACATGGCACAAACACTATAGGGGAACAGGAGCAAGGTCTATGATACAGGTCATGACACAATCCCGTGTGCATTGCAAAATCGCCATTTTATGGGGTTCTAGTTCACCAATTTTCAGATTTATCAGATGTTATCATCATAGATAGATCAACATGATGTGTTATTTTGTTATATTTGTAATATTACATTTTTTCTCGATTGGAATCGAATCTTCAATTCGAGATCTATAAAACTTTATAGTAAATATCAGAGCCATCAATATACGGACAACTTTTTGACTGAGAATTTATCGTAAATGATTGTGTTGCATGTTCAATGGTATCACTGAAAAAACAAACTCTGTAAACAGAGTAAACAGAATTAACAGATAATATAGAGGATATATAAAATTTAAAATAACAGTTTCAAAGATCAAAGTGCTAGGTTTGATGAGATGAAGCAAGAATTTGCTAGCATTAGACTAGAGCAGGTTAGTATAAACCTTCTATTGAAAAATGCACTTGAAACATTGAGTGATAATCATGAAGATGAAAACAAATTGAAGCAGGATGATAGTAGTGTTGAGATTCAAGATCAATTAGTTCAAGTTTCAGATAATGTAGGCCTAGTTAATGTTATTGAAAAAGTGAATCCTGGTAAGATGGTAGAATTGAGTAATGTAGTAGGTAGGGAGTTGTCTTTATTGAAACTCAACAGTAAAGAAAGTAGTATTGCGAAATTGATAGTTAGGAAAACAGTAAGTAAAGTGAATGTTTACATGAGACAGGTTTCTGTAGAGGTTAGGAACAATGTAAACAAAATGAATCTTGCTTTGAATCAAGTTGATGAATTCAACTTTCAACTGAAAATTGAAAAGGTGTATGCAAAGCATTATTTAGTGAACATGACTGATTTTTGTAAGCAAAATGGCTTTGTTAAAACAAATGAACCCATGAATAAAACTATGTTCTTGAAGAAAACAAAGCACAAAGTCACCATTGATGTGTTAGTATTCAAAGGTTGTTTCAAGTTGCTTACTTACAAGATGATGACTGTGAATCACATGATGAAAGGGTATTCCCCAGCACACAATGATTAGGAATCCTGTGTTATGCCGGGATTCAGAATAGCATAATCGCTACGCAGTGTATGGTAAGAGTCCATAATTGTGTCTTTTTTCTTTCCTGTAGCCTATTTTTCTTGGCCCTTAATCTTTTCAAATTTCGATTCTTTCCTGTCTTTGTGTAATGTTCAGTAAAATTCTTCTATGATGCATATCTTAACCAATCTTGTCCATAGTCATTTAAATTTGTATTTTTCTGAAATAATTTTGGAAGTTAAAATAGTAGTTTATTTTCCTAATTTTTAAATTGTTGATAAAACTTAACTTTTCTAAAATCTATCCATTGTAGTGTAAATAATTGTTTGCTTGCGGTATATTTTTTCATCATGTATTACATATTTTAATTATGTCTATTTTTTTTCAGGTATCATATTAGGTAATTAGGTTTTTCAGAGCAAAATTATGTCCCATGTTCTCATCTTTCATTGCATATTGTACCATAAGCCATATGTAATTAGGTTATAGTTTTCTTCTGGGCTTTTAACCCATTTTGCATTTTATTTTTTTTTTGCTGTCCAATACTTTGGATTTTTGGTAGACAAGTAGGTGTGATTCTTTTAGAGGTGTGGGCGTGAACCACATATGGCTGGACTCGATTATCTGACCTACTTGTTTGCGATATAAAAACTTTAAGACTGCAACATCAAATGTTTGTAAAAACTTTTGCATACTTTTGTTTTTGTGGTCCGATACTAGAGTCTGCTATCACATTGCCTTACAGACATCTAGGAACTCTCCACCCAGTCACAATAGTCAACATTTTTTTTCCTTCACCAGTTGTTTTTGTGGGAGTGATAGCTCACAATTATAACAAATTAGAGTCATACTTGGAATTTACAAAATTCCATAGTAGTATATTTTATTAAATATACTTCCTTATGAAAGTTCAGTACTGACATGTAGGATAGGCTCTAAATTAATCTTTCTCTTCTTTGTATTATTTAGGAAATTTATTTACCCAATTTTCTTTTTCTCTTGTTTGTATTTTTTAGGGAACTTATTTACCCATTATCCATCTTGATCATCTTTGTATTGTAATCTTGAAATGTTTGTATTTATTATACATTCTTCAAATTATGAAATTATTTAAAAATAAATGGTTCAATTTAGAACATGCTGAAATCTATTCTTATGTATAAATTCTTTTGTTATAATAAATAAACTTTAAAATTTGAAAGTATTAATGAATTGTGTAGCCATATATATGAGATGTATTAATGAAAGTTAACTTGAATAATAATGTTTTCATTAAATAAAAACGTCTTGTTATATTATTAATTGAAATGAGTTAAAGGTTAAAATTTCTCTAAAGTTTTTGTAATTGATGTCTTTTTCTAAATTTTAAAACTGTTTGTTCTATAAATTTTGATATGATTGATTATCGTTTGAAATGGATGCTGGAGTGTATGTAGAATTTTAATGGGGTTTGCTGATTTGAATTTTGCTGGTATGTGATTGTTTTTTGAGATGGAAACCCATTATTGCCTAAAGAAGGAATAACAGAGGTTATGACTTAGAGAGGCAGTAATGAGATAATATTTTTTGTGTTGATTACTTATGTTGATTGCCATAGATGCCGATGATTACTTATGAATATTGATTGCCTTTGAAGCAAAATATTATTGATGTTTTGAATGATTTCTTGTTTAATGATTGATAGTAAAGTTTTGTCATGAAATGTAGTTTGTGTTTAGAACATTGAAAAGTCGAAATAAACTATAGTATCCAACAAACGATGATTAATAATATTGAATAATTTGCTTTTTATAAAATATTTGAACAATGAATAAATGAAAATGAAATTATTTTTTTCTAGTGAAATTTTGTAATTGATGTCTCCAAATTTCACAATTTATGTATTGCTGACTGTATAATAAGATGTTAAAAAATTTCAATTTTATATTGATTATATACTTAAAAATAATTTTCATGTGTATTAGATTGTATTGATAGCCTTATCAAAATTTTCCTTTTAGTTTATAAGCATTTTAAGATATCAGGTGCAGCACAGACATTAACATTGAAATAATTATCACGTGAATCTCGAAATCGACAACAAGTGAACGCCATGAAGAGTGTTAAGAACTTTTGGTTGATTTCGAACTAGTGTGACTCATCAATTGAATACCAATAACTACGCCACTACCTACACCAATAACTACGCCAATATCTACGCTGATGTCTACACCAATATCTACGCTGATGCCTACAACAATGTCAATGCCAATATCTACACTAATATCTACACCAATAACTACGCCAATATCTACACTGATGTCAATATCTACGCCGATGGCTGTGCTGATGCCAATGCCAATATCTACGCCGATGCCAATGCCTGCGCCAATGCTGATGCCAATGCCAATATCAACGCCGATGCCAATGCCGACACCAAAGCATACGCCAATGACAATGCCAACGCTTATTGCTGACCTTGTATCTCAAACTTCAACACTACTACATTACCTGGAGGTAATTGCCATCCATGTTCACGTTCGCAACTTTGAATTCAGAATAACAGTCACAGTATCATGAAAGAATTGATTCAAAAATCCTCTCCTAAATTATTCCTGTATGCAGAACTCTAAACCTTGAACACTGAAAATATCAAAAAACCAAACCTTACCTAAATTAATCCTCACCTAAATTAATCCTGTATGCAGCGTCTATCTCTTTTCCAAAAAACGAATTACATTGTCATTTCAAGCCTGAAATGTACATTGTATGATTACAAATATGATACAAAATTTACGTGACTCTGTATCGAGTTTGGTATGCAGCCGTCTACTACAAGCATGAGGCAATGCTAACTGAGATGTCACCTGTATTGAGTTTGGTATGCAGCCGTCTACTACAAGCATGAGGCAATGCTAACTGAGATGTCACCTGTATCGAGTTTGGTATGCAGCCGTCTACTACAAGCATGAGGCAATGCTAACTGAGATGTCACCTGTATTGAGTTTGATATGCATCAGTCGACTACAAGTATCAGCCCAACACTAGGATTATTCGGATCAGCCCAACACTAACGTCATCACACTGGAGTCACACTTAACTGAAAATCATACTGAGTGCCTTAACGGACTGTTTTCCAAAATTTGCATCGATAAAATCAACCACATCAATAGTGAAAGAAATGAACATTTTTTTATTTATTGAAATTTTATGTGAAAATTAAATGTAACAATTCATCAATTCATTTAAAAAAAAATAATAATAAATTTTTTATTCAACATACTAAATTTTTTTTGCAATAAAAATTGAATTTTTCTATCTATTAAATTTATGTGCAATTTCAAAAACTATTCTTTATATATTAAACTTTCCGTTGAGATATTTTCCTTTAAATTATAAAGCTAAATCAAAAGTAATTTTGATATTCTATACTTTGAAATATTGTTTGGAAACATATAACAAATGCTATTGATGAATTTTTATAATAATTTTCAATATTATAGGACAACATGTAATGTTTTTATAGAAAAATTGTTACTGTTCTCGAATTTACAATTCAAAATTTTCCATTTGGGTCAATGTAATTTTTTTCTTTAAATTTTCAAACAGTAAAATTTTTTATGTCAAGAGGGGGGTATTTGTAATATTACATTTTTTCTCGATTGGAATCGAATCTTCAATTCGAGATCTATAAAACTTTATAGTAAATATCAGAGCCATCGATATACGGACAACTTTTTGACTGAGAATTTATCGTAAATGATTGTGTTGCATGTTCAATGGTATCACTGAAAAAACAAACTCTGTAAACAGAGTTAACAGACTTAACAGATAATATAGAGGATATAAAAAATGTAAAATAACAGTTTCATTGAGAACAAATATAAAATGTGAATTCTAAACTTGTAATTTATAATTTTTTTGGTGATGTGTCCATGACATTGACACTGTTTGAAGTTGGTTTGCTCTGTACCTTTGTGCCTGCCAGGCTTCCTTCTCTCTAAAAATAATGGCTGGCAGCGTGTGTTCTGATTTTGTGCTCTCTGAATATTTTTCTGTTTAAGTGGATTATTAATGTTTTAAATTGAGTTTTGAACAGTTTTATGGTGTTCTAATTTTGTGTATTTTGATTTGTATGTATACAAGCCTATAGCCATTGTTTTCAACTATATAAATTGGATAAGTATTTAGCTTGTAGTGACTTTAGATGCTTAAGCGTGTAAGATATTGTTCTTTGTGTATTTGTGTAGTGTATTGCCAAAATTCTTCTGAAGATTATAAGTTCATTTGCTCTGAAAACTGGATTTCTCATTCATAGGCGATAGATCCATTCATAGTTTACCAAGAATCTATTACGTTGGAGCCGATAACCTTCCTTAGGTTAATAGGTGAAAATTTGCTATCCAACCGATTTAGGAGAAATTGGTAGCACGGCATATTGTTCAAGGAATATTGCTTGGCTTTGAATATTGTAAAATAGATTCTTCCAACAGAATAATGATATTTAGATTCAAACTGGGAACTGAATTGTTGATTTTTAAATTTCATTGATTGGGAACTTCAAACTGTTTTTGAGTTTAGCCTTTTGTCCCAAGGAGGATCAATCCTCCTTGTTTTGTCCCAATCCCTTATGAATCATAACAAGTTACAAGAATAAGAACAATTTTCAATAATAAAAACATGAATAAATTATTGAAATTTCATTATTAAAAAATCTAAAACCTTAATTTACAGATTATCTGAACCAGAATATTGTTTTTAAAAAACATAATGCATGATTTTGTTTATGAGCAGATTGATATTTCAAATGTACTGCCATAAAGACCCCACATAATGGCCGCTTCATAAGGAACACGAGTGTCATGACCTGTATTTATAGACCTTGAACAGGAGAAAGGTCTATAAATACAGGTCATGACACAGTCCCGTGATGCATTGCAAAATCGCCATTTCATGGGGTCCTAGTTCACCAATTTTCAAATTTATCAGCTGTTATCATTATGGATCGAACAACATGATGTGCTATTTTGTAATATTGTTCAAAGGATATTGCTTGGCTTTGAATTGTAAAATAAATTGTTCCAACAGAAGATGGTGGGGTCTGGTTGACCAAGCATAGTGAGGTCCAAGATTCAAGTTGACGGATTTGTATTTCTCTTTATGTTTGTATGGTATGTATGCTTGTTCCGCATTTACAGCAAAACGTGGACATAATTTTCATGAAAATTGACAGGAATGTTTCTTTTTGAATTGCGTGTTGATGTATATGTAAGGTTTTTTTAATTTTGCATTTTAAGGATGATATGAAAGGAAAAGGAGTTTCCTACATACTCCAAAATTACCGTAAAAATCAGACTACAGAATTATTAAAGGTTCAGCTCAGGTCGCCTTGAAACTTGAATAAGAGCCCACAAGATTAATTTATTTTCAAAAATCACGTTGAAAGGATAGCTTAACAAATAAATACAACTCACAACGTTTCATGAATTTAAAGTACCTATATATTATTTTTTATTCATATAAAATAATTGTATAAATAAATATATCATATAAAATAATTTAGACAACAAATACACATAAAACTATAGATAGTGAAATGTTTACAATGTGAACTTTACATTCAAAGATTTAAGATAATAAAGAAACTATTGTGATGTAGCAGTAAGCAGAGACAAATATCTAGGTATCTTAAAACAGTATTAAACAGCAATAAACAATATTAAACAGTATCTTTACTCTATGCAGTAAGCTCCAATTTCAATAAAATTCAAATATGAATTGGGCAAAAAATAATCATAATATTTTTTGATGTTTGATTGTTTATAAAAGAATACTGCAATTGAAATGTAATAAGAAAACTAAACACATAGTGCCTAATGTACACGTTTGAAAAATTTTCCTCATCTCAGAGATTATAATACTAAGGCCCAGTTGCATAAAAGCCGGTTAAATTTTAACCGTGGAAATAATCTTCTCTTGGTTCTCGTGGAACTAATCACAGTTAAAATTTAACCGGATTTTGTGCAACTGGGCCTAGATGTAAAAATGGGGTTATGCTTTCCTAAAACAAAAGTATAGACAAATATTAAATTATTTAACTATCACAATTATATTATGGGTTTGTAGAACTCTTATCAAATAGTTTCATGGACCATTGAGTTAATGGACAATTGAAGTTACACCATATTTCTAAAGCATTATCACAATGAGGCGATTTCTATCACAATTTCTCTATTGATTATAGTAATTTTGGATGAATAGATAAAATTAACTTAAATGTGTATTGTAACTATAGTGGGCCCTATAGTGAGAGCCTATATAGAAAGCGGACACAACCTCTAATTTTGTAAGTAAACATTTTTAGCTTTTGAAAATTGTTATAATACAAATTGTCCAACGAAAGGTGTAACAGTCGAAGACCATTGAATTTTGCAACAAAAAATGCTCAGTAAAATTTTCTTATATTTACCTTAGTTTTCGAGATATATATTTTTTCGATATTTTTGAAAAACGTCAATCTCTAGAAAACTATCAGTCAAAATATTTTTTAAGGATATGGTTGGAAAGAGGAAGGAATTTCTAATGAACTTCATATGATTCGTTCCTTTGTTTGATGTTTTAGAGCTTTATATGAGCGGTCAAACTGTTTGAAATTTGGCTTTGAACTCGACGAATGTACTTTTTCAAATTTGAGCGCTCATAAAAAGTGCAATAATGTCAACAAAAGACAAATTATATGAGTCTTATTGGAAATTTCCTTCTCTTCCCAACAATAACCTTAGAATTAGATTTCGACTGACAGTTTTCTAGTATGTTATTGAAGTTTTCCTAAAATATCAAAACTAAGAAATGTTTACTGGTCATTTTTTTTTTGCAAATGTCATGTAGAACCTATGGTCTTCGTCTGTTACACCTTTCGTGGGACACTCTGTATGTTCAATTAATATTTGAACATAAAAAATAAGTGATTACATATTATGATTCAGTATGACATAAAAATACGAATGATGATAGAAATTACCTGAACGTAATAATATTTCAGAGATTTGACAGAGCTTTAACTTCATTGGTTTCATAAAAGTTTTAAATACCGGGAATTAGTATAGCAAAATCTCTTAGTTCCAATTCATCTCACTAACAAAAATACAACAACATTGTTTTAAAATGTATTACAGTTGAAAACTTTACACAAAAAATCCAATTAAAATGAGAAAAGTCACATCAAAGATACTCACTTAGGACAGGGATACACAAGGGCAGGTCACACCGAGCTCGCGTCCGCGGCGGTAGCGAAGTCAAAAAACTCGCCTTCAATGTTATTAAGTTGTGCAGGTCACACCGAGCTCGCTACCGCGGAGGTAGTACCTCGGCGGTAGTTTCACTTCGCGAGCCAGGCGAACTTTTGAAACGTCTCCTAGTGGGAGTACCGCTAGCGGTAGTGAGCTTGGTCTGACGTGGCCAATCTAATAACATGGAAAGCGAACTCCAGAACTTCGCCATCGGTAGAGCTCTGGTTGCCGGCCTTCCCCCACTTCTAGAGAACCAGCCTCATCAAAACAAGAACAAAACCAAACTACCGCTGGCGGACGTTTTTTGGTGTGAACTGCTTCCAGAAAAACTACCTCCGCGGGAGCGAGCTCGCTACCGCTAGCAGACGTTGGTGTGACGACCGCTTAGGGCCAACACATACAAATGTTAATTGCTTAAATACATAATCTATAATAAAGTCATCAAGTTAATATTCGATTTTTCAAAAATCAGTCTAGTTCAGACAAAAAAGAATCGGCAATCTATCAGAACTTAATGATAATAATCTATAATTAGAATCTATATAAGATAGGGCAGTTATCAGTTCCTGAGATGTTCAGTGCAGTAGCAGTAGTAAAGAGTTTGATAAATATTATCAAATCATAAATATTGGTCATGTAGGTGTATTATGAAGATTTTTGAATAATATATGTAGTGACCAGAAAATCCTTCCCTGCAATATTCACTTACATACATCTATTATAAAAAAATCAGTCTAATTAGAAAACATAATTAGAAATCATGTGCCAGTAATTATATAACTAGAATATGAATTGGAGAATAGCAATAATGTATAAATTTATTTCATGATAATACAGATAGTTCAATAATTACGGAAATCATAACGATTGCATCTTATGTATTTTATAACAATGATTTTAGAAAATGAAAATAGTTCAATAACATAATTATAAGAGATCACATTACACACTCTTTTATTGATGTGTCTTGCTGGGTATGTATGAAACAGTTGTATCTCTTTTTATAGATTGAGCATTCTAAAAAAGTTCAGTGTAATGATATTATGTGGGTTTACGCACTTTCAATGATTCATTACCAATACGGCCTTATTTGATTTGATAAATCGTTAACATATTGAATAGTGAATAAGAAGGATTAATTATCTTAAATAACATAAAAAATAGAGTGCGGCAGTGAATCGGGCGAATTGGCTACACTGCGAATAGTATAATGTTATCGCGATATCCACACTATCACACTAATAACTAAATTGTAGCTCTGGCCTTACCATTTACGTATTGGGCACTAGAAAATTCCCAGAGAATACATCAGAAAGTCTTTTCACAGTGCCTTAATTACAGTCTCAAGAAGAGTTATTTTTAAGGACCATACTTTTATGGGAACAGAAATGAATGTCCCCTCTCTTCTATGTTAACATGTTAGAAAACTTTCTCAGCCCTTAATCCTTATTACCAAAACTTGTGTTTCAAACAATATAGTTGTTCTTCCCCTCTCTTCTATGTTAACATGTTAGAAAACTTTCTCATCCCTTAATCCTTATTCCCAAAACTTGTTTTCCAAACAATATGGTGCTACTTGCCACACATCAGAGATTCAATTACTGTTCCCTTGATGAGATTGTACAAGTTGACTTTGACACTGTGAAGATACTTTTCGTGAATTCTCTCTGGTGCCCATTACATAAATGGTAGAGCAGGCTCTACAAAATGGGGACAGTCGCGTTCCCTTACCACCGCAAAAATATACTTTTTTCAGGGTTATCGAAACTCCCGATTCAATGCCGCATCCGTTACATTCAACCAAGGTATTTTTCAAATATACAGTTAGCTAAAAAATGAGATAAATCGTTTTCCTAAGAGCTTAGGTTTGATTTAAACTAACATTTATTTGATGAACAACATTTTGTAGAAATTCAAGTTTTGCCTCAAGTATTCCTTGATCCCGGGTTGGAAAGAGGTTGAGCTAGCTATACTTTGTTTAATGGCAGTTGACAGATAAGGATAGCAAATCAATGTTTATTGGATGCTGACCTCAAGACGTGAATCACACTATAAGTAGCGCAGTAGAAAATTATGTAACCATAACAAATTATTCTCGCATACTTGAGATATCGCACACATGAATGACACCCATGTCATTCATATTGTTTGATGTTTCAAAAGAGCAAGTTTTTCAACTTGTCTTCGTTATTTGTTTTCATTATCTAAAATATAATTATTATCCAAAAAATTGAATAATATTAGCATATTGCGATTTAAAACCCAAAACCTAACCTCCCTAACCTTTCATTTTACCTTTAATACATAATTGAACAGAACCTTTTATTTAAAGTGACAATTTGAGAACTGATCTGAGGAACTTCCAATGCCTCTAATTACGTTTTACAAAATTATTATTATACATTTTAATATTGATATCTATTTTATTCAATTATGAAAAATAACACAACTTTCAGAAAAGTATCACATGCTCAAGCCCAAAACGGTTCCAAATCTAATTTATACAACAGTTCAAATTTAGCTAGGTAATGAGTCACTTTCACAATATATTTTTTAAATATCAATCATACAATACGATTGATGAGTAATAATAAAATTTTTCAAATATCAATCATACAATATTATTAATGTATTATTATTTTCTTATTTTTAAGTTAACACTTGTATTTTGTTTTAATTTATTGTTCATCATATTTGATTTGCTCTGTATTTGTGATTGTTTTTTTTAAATGGCGAAATAAATTATTTGATTTGATTTATGAGTAATAATAATTTTTTTCAAATATCAATCACTACTACTTTCGTTTAGTGGACAGTTTAGGTCTAGGCTGCCTAGTAGATCGTGGATCTGTAATGAAGAAAATTACATTAGTTAATAAATAGTGCAAGATCTGTACAAGAACATCATAACAATAATCACATAAAAACAATTTTCAAATTTATTATTTATTCATTAAGAATATTTTATATAATTAAAAATTCGTTGAATTTATTTATTTATGAAAAACATGGAAGCATACAGGATTTCTCCCAAAAATTGCTTTCATAACAACACAATTACAATAGTTCATTATACATATAGTAAGAGTACAGGAAAGAAGAATATTGAAAAATTACAATGAAAGAAGAGGAAAAATGATAGAAAAAAAAGAAAAAAAAAAACAGAATCAGTACTAATCATACCCTCGAGGACTAGTGCAAAAGTGGATTAAAAAAAACATACAACATCAACTCAACAGACAAATTAAAACAATCGACAGTCACACTCGCAGAAGTCGCCTACAATCCCTATGGAAGCGACTGTAAGCGAATGACAAGTCGAGATGATCTGAGAAGCAATTGAAAATGAATGATGATCTATATATGGGAGAGTTCTGATGATTTAGTGTTGCAATAAGGTATAAATAATCTAAAACTGGAACGGCGAGGCACTGCAGAAATGTACACATTTAACTGGGAAAGCAAACACATTGAGCTGATTCCGCCATTGAATACATTAAAAACGAACAAAAGTATACTAAAATCACGTCTCAATTTTAATGATTCCACACCGAACATCATTCTGAGTTGTGATGTGGGAAAGTCGAAGGGGCATGTATTGTTGAACTTTTTAAAATATAAATATCTAAGGAATCTGTTTTGAACACACTCCAAAGGATGTATCAGTGAATTCTGGAATGGGTTCCAAACCACACAACCATACTCCATAACGCTACGAATAAGTGTATTGAAGAGATAGCACAGAGTCTGTATGCTGTTGAAATGTGAGCATGTTCTGATGATGAAACCAAGCTCTTGATATGCCTTATTCACAACCCTTTCAACATGCAGAGAGAAATTGAGCTTGTGATGGAAAACAACTCCCAAGTCTTTGAAATTATCTACTTCTTTAATAATTATGCCATTAATATGATACGGAGTGTTGTTCAATGTAATGTTCCTCTGATGGGTAATCCTCATGACACTGCATTTTCCCACATTCACATCCAATCCATTAGCCACGCACCACCCACACAGACCATCCACATCACTCTGCGAGAGCTCACAATCAACAATATCACTTATTCTTCTGAAAAGCTTCACATCATCGGCATATAATAGAACATTAGAGTGATTTATGACATTAGGCGAATCATTAATGAATAACAGAAAAAGCAATGGTCCCAAGTTCGATCCCTGAGGAACCCCAGAAGTATTCACAAAACAGTGTGACCGGTAATTCAGCATCTGTACATACTGCCTTCTCCCAACAAGGTAAGTCTCGAAAAAGGAGAATAGGGACATGCTAAAACCAAATAGGGATAGTTTCTTCGACAATATGGAATGATTCACGGAGTCGAATGCCTTTGACAGGACAGTGTAAACGACATCAACCCTACCACCAACATCTAAAATCGACGAGACTCTCTGAGTAAATTCAACCAAGTTGGTGGTGGTTGTTATACCTTGAACAAATCCATGCTGAAAGTCACTTATTCTACTCTGAACATGACTAAATATGTAATTGTAGAGAATCATTTCGAATACTTTGGCAAAACAGTTCAATATACAGTTAATAGGACGATAATTATTGACAAGATTTCTATTACCAGACTTGAAGATTGGAACAATTCTAGATACCTTCCACTTATCATGGAAAATATTTGATTCAAGGGAGAGGTTCAGCAAGTATGTTAGAGCAGCCCTTAATAATGAATACTGGTACCACATCAGGGCCCCCAGATTCCGATGGACTCACTTTATTTATTGCATTTAGTACATCTCCAAGACTAACAGAGGGGTAATGCAAATTATCAGTAGCTGTATCAGCAATTTCAATGCCTGCAGATTCAGCATCTCTGTAAACTGATGAAAAGAAATCAACAAATCCATTGGGTATATTCATTTCTGTATATGTGGCATCCCCCCATTTCATTACCTTTTCAGAGAAACAGGTTGTCCTTTTGAAATTCACAAACTTCCAGAAACCTTTTATGTTTCCATCCATTTGCAATTGGCACCTATTGATATAGTCACTATATGCATTCGAGATTATCAACTTCAAATCTGACCTCAACTTTTTAAATTCATCATCATGAGATCGAGAGTACTTCCTCTTTCTAGCACATCTGTTTTTCCTCTTAATCAGACGAATGATATTAGCTGTAAACCAAGGAGGGTATTGGCCCTCCTTCTTTTTTACTTTCTTCCTAGGCACGAATTTGTCAATGGCAGATACAAATATGTATAAAACATATCAATAGCCTCATTTATGTTCTTTGAGTTATATAAATTCAGCCAGTTGTTGTCCCTTAGATCACAATAATGACTGAAATAATCAGCATGTATATAATCATAATAATATTCATCATTGACTACATTTCCAGTTGGCATTGGCTCTAAAAAACAAGAGAAACCTATCTCCAGCGCTGGATGAAATACATCCTCCACTACAAGTATGTCATCACCATGAGACACACTGACTAGATAGCTAGACAATATTAAGTCCAATGTACGACCATTCACTTCGACAACATCGTTATAAGAATTAAGATCAATAAAGGACATAAAATTACCCAACTGACGAGCCTTAACACTACCATTAGCAAAGCCATATTCGTGTGGAAGAACCTCCGGAAGATTGAAGTCTCCAGCAATCATAACATTGCCAGTTATTTCTTCCTGGTGTATTTCCAGAAAGTCAAAATAGGAAGCATAGTGAAGAGAAGTAGCAGGTGGAGCGAAATAAACTACATTGAACAAATAAGCGACACCCCCAAAATACACTCTGACCCATATAATCTCACCGTCATAAGAAGACAAATTTGTACAAAGTTCAGACCTGAGTCTTCTGTTAACTGCTATCAAGACTCCACCACCCCTCCGATCAGGTCTGTCTTTCCTATATACAGAGTACTCTTGGCCAAATAGCTCATTATCCCTCAAACCTTCATGCAACCAGGTCTCAGAAAGCATTATAATATCATAACTACAATTCAATATAGATAAATAAAAAGAATCCACCTTTGTTCGTAGTCCTCGCACATTTTGATAATACACGGAAACATCCTGATTCATAATGAGACACAATCAATAGAAAAGAAAAGAGAAAAACAATGTATGTGACTGATTACAATCAACTAAAAAGAAAACTAATAAAAATAAAATTATTAACTCCTGAATAAAATCTTCAAAACACTTCCAAGCTCACGCCCAACATAATATTATTGTCCTATCGATAATAATGTTTGTTCAATTTTGAGAATACTACAATATAACATTAACTTCTTAACATAAGTGGAAACAGAGTGATAAATAAATTTCATTATTCAATAGGACAGTGCCAGATATCATAGTATCGCAACAATCGAGCAGCTCAACACACTCACATCCATACAAAATATCATTGAAAAAAAATAAAATAAAAACAAACAAACTGATGACAGTCATTCAAAATCAATAATTTTTACGAGAAAGAAAAGAAAATATCGCTGTAGGTACGCGAAAACTATAGAATAATATAATCTAAGGAAAACTATAAATACCGTATGTAATCAAGCATGCAGCTATCAAATCGAAAGATAAGTGAGAGAGCAAAGATAAGTGAGAGCGAACCAGTTCAGTTCAGTCAAGCAAATAATAGTGTCAAAATCATTACTGAGCCCGAGATCACATTCATCAATAACAGCAATAACAACAATATTGATACCGAACAGCCAAACAGCAGAGTCGCAGCCAAAGCAATAGATATTCACTGTAATCAGCTAGCTTGATAATTACAAGTTTCCAACTAACTTAATCGACTCACGCTTCATCTTTCATACTCTTATCATTATATAAGAGCATTATTATCATAATACATAATATCCCATCCTCAATCTCAATTTCCAATATCATTCACAATCTGCCACACACATTGACATCCCCAACAACCCCAAGTTAATTATCTAACATAGCTATTGATAATACTATCGTACAATCGTTTCTAATTCCCATTCACCCTGTTTCAATCTGACATTCATCTCACAAACAGTGAAGAACCATCAATTGTTGCAGCATATAAAACTAACAATAACAAAAGAAAAAATAGCAGAAAAATACCAATAAATATAAACAAAAACAGTTCAACTTCGATTCACTCAAAATAAAAACGACAGTCAATGCATGTAATGCGATAGAGTACAGTTATTGACCAAATGCAATAAGTCATTCTCTCCTCTCAGAACAAACACCTCACCGCCATCCACCTTCCTAGCTTTGACACGACAGGCTCTATCTATCCACAGATGCTTCACCAACCCATCCTGTTTATGTTTTCTAGCCAGTCCAAATAATTTCCTTCGCAACTCAGTCAGAGATTGGTTCACGTAAATCGGCGAATTCGAATCGAAGCCCAATTGACGAATGGAAAGTTCCTTCAACCCTTTTCGTGCTTCAAGAAACTTGAATGTAACAGTTCTCTTCACAAACTTACATATTATACCTGAAGTAGGGCGGTTATTTCTCTTAGGCAACCTATGACATATATTTATACAGTTATCTGATAAGTCCAAACCCATAGCTTTCCCAATGTTTTTCACAATACTCTCCACGTTTTCATTATTGGATTCTGGAACCCCGTATATCTCAACCGTATTCAATCTACTATATTGTTCACTATCGTCCATACGCATCGAAAGAGAATTACACTTTTTAGTCAAAATTGTGTTCTCCTTCTTCAACGCATCGATCTCTCCCCGTTGTGATGTAATGATGACTTCTTGTTTGGATAACAGTTCAGAAAATGCATCAAGTTTCTTATCGCAGGATTTTCGAAATTTGCTCAATTCACTCTCTAGTTTGCGTTGCCCCTCTAACACACCAGATAGAATTTCAGTTTTTAGAGCATTTAACATATTATGTTCCACAGTAACAAGGTCAAGCACATCTTCATTCACAGAAGTATTGCATTAGGATTATCCACCCTCACCTTGACCGGTGTTGAGTCGGCAGAATTTGCTCGATTCAGTCTGGACACATTATTGCACCTATCACACTTCCATTTGTCAGCCAACAAGTCGAGGTCCGACACAGCAACCTTCACACACCCAGCATGAAAAAAACTTTTACACTGGATGCAACAGATTTTCTCGTCACTTGAACGAATTACCAGCTGCTTGCACTTCACACAATTACTCATATCGGATAATGAAAATTTGGAAGTCAACAATTAAAGACAATTACTATAAATTGATTTTAGAACAATTTGAACCAATACACAAAACTTGGACAAAATACAGCGCGCTTGGAAGCAGGATTTACGATCAACAGCACATTATCTTATCTATGCTGCTCTTCGAAAATATGTCTTCTCTCTAGCTCGTCTACTGTGCTACTGAATGAATTCTTCATTCAACATTAAGATTTTATCTTATGAATTAATATTTCAGCCATTCATGATCTTCCAACACAAAACGTGACTAATCAAATCAAATAAAAAAATGTTTGACAAAAACAAGGCATTATATATACAATTTAGAATATCCATCCAAAGCTTCAGATAACAATTACATTTTGAAAAAATAAAGTGAGCTTTATAACTTATAGGACAATAAGAAAAAAACAGTTTCTGGTACAATAAAAGTACCAGAATTATAGTGCTGAATTATATAATATAATTCTCGTGCAAGTAGAGCACAGCTTTAAAAACTAAATGCTTCGTCCACACATATTCACACAACTTCCATCCATTCCATGAATAGCAATTAGTGCACATTTAATTCAAGCTGCGTTTACACCAAAGTAATAAACAAAATGTTAATAGTTTAAGCAGCGTTTACACCAACGTTATTAACAAAATGTTAATAGCTTAAGCAGCGTTTACACCAACGTTATTAACAAAATGTTAATAACTTCATCCTTATAGATTTTATTAGATTGAACATAACTTATTACAGTGGCGGCTGGTGTAAATTTAGTTTGGAGGTTGCAGATATCAATCCTAACTTACATAGTAAATAAGAAAGCAATAAATAGGGATTATTGAATCGTCATTACATAAACTTGAATTACCTTATATTATTTTTTCTCTCAACATAATTCCAAGTCACTGTATAGAGATAATATAAAAATGAATAAGTTACATACAAGATTCAAACTATAGCCTACAATAGAAACAGAAAACCCGAAACTGTTTTAAATCTATCAGTCTCAATTATTAGCCTGAAAATACAATAATTTATATATTTTTCAACTGCCGCTTGTACTTACGCGCTCACTTAAACCCAATTTTACAGCTTGTGTGGAATTTTCAAGATTTGGAGGTCTTCCAAACTTCCCAAGTTCAATTTCATTCTTATTTGCTATTAAACTAAATAAATTTTAAATAGAGTAAATATAGCTTTTGTTTATTACACGATCACTTACATATTATCCTTGTTTATTACACATCACTTATACAATCCTCAAATCAAAACAAACAAAACTTTTCAATGTGGTCTGTCGTCTTGTCATCTGTAGCGTAGTGTGATACTATCGACTATCGATACAAAGGCAGTCTTCATAGATCGATATTGTTAGTATCGTATTAGTTCAGTCAAATGGTCGTTTTTCAGGAAACAGCCCCGAAAGAATTTTTCTCGACGGTTCTATATATGTATTTTGGGGCGCTGAATTCGAATTCGAAATTTGCTGACACGCCAGAGGGCGGCTTCACCCCCAAAAATTTCAATCTCAAAAACCTTGAGTTTCTCAAGAAAAATCATTCAACAAAATTATAGAAAATAGAATTTCCAATTAATTGAGTGGTCGCGCAGTACTCTACTATTTTTTGTTCTGGAGCTACAAATTTTCAAAAAAGGGGTATTTTTCAAGGGTTTTTGAAAATTATGCAAACTCACCACTTTCACCCCATACAACTTGGATATTTCACTAAAGTGCGAGATAAATTACTTTTAACACGGCTCTTTCTCGAAGACGGAGAGGTCCGATGCTCTATCCTCCACTAATCACACCCACTACCTAGCAGCATTCTCCTTCTTTTGTGTCTGAGTGAGAGAGCTTTGTAACGCGACGCGGCAACACTCCCCTCCATCTATTGCTGGCAATGATCCAAGTAGTGTACTGGTCAGCAGGTATATTGGTTTGTGTATGTTACAGAGATGTTTTCATCACAAGAACATGAAGCAAAATGACACGGCGCATCCAATTGTGCGCAGGATGTCCGTCTGTGTCTATGCTACAAACTGTGGAGGGAGAAATGGGTTTCTCCTCTACATGTTAAAAGTAATTTATCTCGCACTTTAGTAATGATGAAAAACCACACATCACGTAAAAGAGCAATTAATTCTGAACAGGATTACTTGTGAATTTTCAAATTTAGTAGAGGGGGGGAGGTTCACCCAAAAATAGAAAACAAATCATTCAGTAAAAATACAAATTTTTCTTTAAAATACCTTTTCAAGGCCTTCCTAACAGAAACAACCCATATTTCGGCTGAAATAATCAGAAGAGGGTTATTTTCTATGAGAGTCACCCGTTAGATACACTTAATTCCATTATTTCTGGGTGGAGGGCACCCATAAGGATACGTCAAGGATCAAAACTTAAACACATATAACTTTTGACAGAATGGTTAGATCTCCTTGTTCTGCTGCTCATTCTTCTCAGCTCGTCAAGGCGGTTCAAAATGATGTACCATAACTTGAATTTGATGAAAAAATGAACTATACTTTTTTAGTCTAGTTTAGCTCATATTTAAATACACAGAAAAATGCCCAATTTCTATATTCAAAACTGTGTATCTCGGTAACCCGAAATGATAAAAAATGGAACCTGGTCTTGATTTAAAGAACAGAATCTCCTCTTTCATGTGAGGTGAATTACTTCTGTAGAAATATAATCATGAAGTAAGATACGTTTGTTTCAAAACATCAGAAATTTGCGATATTTTCCTCATTTTCACAGTCTTGACAGTTTTTCGATAATAAACAGTCATGTTGGCTTCATCGACTTTCAGTATGGGGCGTGTCTATTCTATAACTGGTCTAAGGTTTCTATAGAATGACTGTAGGAGCCATGGAAGTAAGAAAACCATGGAGCTAAAGTCCAGAATAGAGATTGCAGCAGAAACGGACCGGTAGGCGTGGCTACTACTCTAACATCGGCTAACTTCGTTAACAATCGGTTGTTCCCATCAATGAGGTTGATCCTATGCCTAGTGATCTCATACCACTGGTGGGCGGGGCCTATCGTCTACTTTTGAGCTCAGTTTGCCAAGTTGCTGCAGGCTGCCACTTCAGTACCAGGTTTTCTTACTTCCATGGTAGGAACTAATGACAATCAATGATTGTAGGAACGTTGCAAGAAGGATCGTGGAGTAGGCAAAACAAAGTTTGTCTGTCTCCGCGCATTCTGGCTTGCGCATCTTTTCGGCCATCTTGGTTTGACCAAAACATTGCACTTGCACTGAAGTCATATAGTGAGGTCCACGTTATAATGTCAGTATTTGTTTAACTCTGGTTTTGCTATCATTGTATATCATTTGACATAGCCGGTGGTCCTATCCTTTTCTAGGTCCACAACGATGTCAATTATATTTTTGACAGTGTAGAAATAAATTAATGCAGAGAATCGGCATCGCTATTCTCCTATCTTTATCCACTGCCATTATAACGTGGACCTCACTATAGCATTGGAATCTGTGCTAATGTGTTCATCTAATTGATTTTTAATTAAACAAATAAAAGTTTTGATAAAAATGGTAACTTTTTGTGCATTTGGATGTACAAACAGAAGTTCGAAGAAGACTCCAGGAGGGACTTTTCACAGATAATAATTCATAAATTTACTAATTTGTTCACTCTAGTTAAGGTTAACCTGTAGATAGATGGATAAATATGCCTAGATAAATGCCTTTTATTTACACTTGGATCGATGGATAAATAATTTTACTGTCCAGTTCAAGCATACAATACAAATTAAATACAATAATTACAAGTTCCATCCAAGTATAATTCAAAAGTAACACAATAAAAAATTCTTAGGCATGGTCGAAGCCATGAGCTAGAGTTGATATAGTTACAATCCCATTAACAAATATTAAGTTCAGTATCACAGTATTCATACTATATCCTTCATAGTTATATTATTTCTACTAAATTTCCATTTTCTGTTTATCAATCATTTTACCAAGAATCATGTTATTCATTGTGCATGAATTCATTCTGATATTACAGAGATCTTTGAACAGTATCTAGTTATGGCATATAATATTACATAAAACGAATAATAAACATATGGGATGAATAAACAGTAATTGACTGAGAAGTGAAAGCTGTGTTTCAAGTGGAGCCTTTGGCATTTGTCTGTCTGTCTTTGCAATAAGTATCCCTAAACCAAGTCTGAGCTATTATAGAAGTATAATTAAAATATATCAATATTATATCTCGGCCAAACCTTGTTTGATTGTAATGAATTTTGAATAGACTTTTATTTTTTATAGGGGAGCTTATTTACTCATTTATTCTGTAAAGCCTTTTTTAGTAAAGTCTTTAAATCAAATTTGACAACTTCTGTTGGGAATGACATCTTCAATGAATCAATTCATAGTAGCCAAATATTTTTCATTGTGAATCTGCAATAATTGTGGTATTTTTTTATTTTATATTAAAACGTTTTGAATGTATACTGTACCATGCAGAATTGAAAAGTGTTCAATTATTTTGAAGTAAGTTAAGTCAAGATTACAGTACAAACTACACCTATGTTCCTGATTGAATAACACATATGAACAGTTGCACAGACGTATGTTGAATTTTAAACATGATTTATGGAGTGGCTGTAGTCGATTGTTGCTGGATTCATGATTCAGAGGCCCGGGTTCAAATCCATTGAGGACATAAACACGGGTTTCGTAATCTCATCTACAAAACAAAATCACCCACGGGTGATTTATTCCAGTCCAGTGTGAGCCAGTGCATGTTTTGAACATTGTTAGATTTTATTTGACCGACTTTGGTAAATCCCTAGCATCAATAAAACTCAAAGATTTTTGTCAGAATTGGAAACATATTTTATGTTTTGGTGAGTCTCCCTTTTTCTTTTATCCTACATCATAATTCAAACATAAATGGTATTAGCATTACAAAGCATTCAACTAGTTTCTCTCCCAATCTGTGCTTAACTGTAAAAAAAGAATGATTAAAAACGTTTGAAAAAACCATATGGCTTCTGTCAACAACACTGTATTAATGCATCAATGCTTATGGTCTATTTCGAATCCTTTAGAACTATCGTAACGAGAAGTAAAAAATATCCTGAGAATATTATTTCTTAGTGAGCACCTAGGGCCTATAAAGAAGCTATACTCCAATCACTGCAATCCGTACAGTAGCCTACAGTAGTTTTCCACAAATCATGATCAGTGAGAAGAGTGATATTCGAATTTTATAAGTATATAAATAGAAGCATTGGTATTATCAGTTTTGTCCAATCACGTATTTTCAACTAGAGCCATTGATAATAGACATTTGTAAGTAATGATGAGAAAATGTATAAATTGGAATGACATAATTTGAATTATGGTCAATCCAAGATTGCTAGCGTGGGAAAAAAGTGGCGTCAGAGTGTACCAAAGGGATAGCCTATTTCTTTCGTCTCCACGATCCTCCTTGGAACGCTGCACCCATGCCATCCTCAAAAAGCCAACCGTTGTCATAGCAACCAACTGGTTTGCCAGCACTTTAGGCTTCCAATGTTATTCTCCCCAGCGACGCGTCATAGGGGGTTGCAATTGCTATGCGTTCCTTCTTCGGACCGCGCAAATTAAAAATGTTTAACTATCTGTTCTGCCTTTCTGCTGAATGAATTTTGCCGGAATTGAGAAAATCATTATCAATAAAATGACTATCGAATTGAAGTGTTATTAACATGTTTTAAAAAAGGAAAATCTTTTTCTATTGCCTGATTTGTTGGGGGTTGTGCAGCCTTGCAACCTTAAGAGGAGCCGCCACTGACTTATTAAACACATGATGAACATATGTGTTTGTCAAGTTCTATTCAATCTAATAGAATCTATAAGGATTAAGTTATTAACATTTTGTTAATAACTTTGTTGTAAACCCAGCTTTAATCCTTATAGATTCTATTAGATTGAACGGAACTTGACAAATACATAATATGTTCATCATGTGTATGATAAGTTGTGTTCAATCTAATAGAATCTATAAGGATTAAGTTATTAACATTAATTTTGTTAATAACTTTGGTTTAACCTCCGCTTTAGTTCCCTTTTTCAATTTATTTATACCTAGTGAAAGAGTTAACCCAAAACAGTAAACAAACTCTCAATTGCATCAGGGGATTGTGATACCAGCCACCTAGAAATTTGATTTTTGAAAGAATGATAATTTTCCATTTGTTTAAAAACAACGGGTAGCTGATTGGCCCTAAAACACAAAAGATTTTTGAAAACAGGTATTGTAGGATTTTGGGAATTTCAACATTCTGTTAGTCATTCCTCTAGTTTTGTATACAAAATCATCCTCACTCATCTGATCACCACAATTACCATATGCAATTACCACATGTGACTAGCATATATGTAATTCCTTTACTACCCGAATTTAGAATCAGATATTACGTTATTATTAAAACACACAAAACAAAATGACAAAGAATTACAAAACAAATAAAATACAATAACATGTTATAAAACAAAAGCAAGTTTGTGGGTCTCTACAATAACTATATTACTCAAAGTATAGCCATTAACTGTCACGTGGTACAAATCCGCCATTAAGATTATAAACAATCGTTAAAGTCCTATCTTATTTATTAAAAATTATTTGGAAATATATTGGAAATTTGAAACTTATCACTTCTTTTACCGATTGGAAACGTATTTTGAACTTCCTATGAGTTTGGTATGAAATTTTCGTAGGGAAACTGATTATACTTTGATATAGATCAATAAAGATTATTTAAATAACATTAATAACGCTTAAAACAATATTTTTTTCCCTCGGGCGCGCATAAGTAGGGTACACCTCAAGGATCAAAATTTCAAACACTCATAACTTTGTCACAATGATCGGAAGTCATTGTACCACAGTTCATTCTTCTCGGCTGGTCAAGGCGGTTCAAAAAAATGCTTCATGAGTCGAATTCGATCGAAAAAAAATCTGGTGTGGCGCAATCACACAACTTTCCTTGCCGTTATGAAAATTAATCAACTGACGCTAGTGTTCCCGCGCATCTCAAGTCTACTTTTCTAAGATATGAGCCAGCTGGTGACAGGACAATTATAGCGCTGCAGACACACGAAGTCTGCTATCTCTTCATAGTGTCAATCATAGAATCAATCATCTTTTTTCCGAATTTCGAGCTTATTTTCAATTTTAGGTAAAAATGTTACTGAACATTAATTGTAGAGATTTCTACGCTCAATCTTTTCCACTTGAAAATGTTTGTTTAAATTGTATCAGAAGCCTGATAATTGGGAACCTAAAATCAAACTTTGCATAGATGGTGCAGTGCTCCTGAAATTTTTACAGATATGAGGCTTGTGGCAGTTGATAGAGCTTATCAATGACTTTTCTAGGTATGAATTTGATCAAAATCGTTGGAGCCGTTTTCGAAAAAATCGCGAAAAACCCTGTTTTTGACAACATTTTCACCATTTTTGCCGCCATCTTGAATTGCATTTGATCGAAAATGTTCGTGTCGGATCCTTATAATGTAAGGACCTTAAGTTCCAAATTTCAAGTCATTCCGTTAATTGGAAGATGAGATATCGTGTACACAGACGCACATATACACTCATACACACACACACACACACACACACACACACACACACACACACACACACACACACACACACACACACACACACACCTTACCTAGGAAAGTATTGAAAGTAATAGGGCAAGGAAAGTAAAAATATGAAATTCATCCCTGAGTGTAGATTAACCAGTACTTCAATACACAAAGAAATGACAAATCAAAGCTATGTATCTCGGTAACCCATTATTATAAAAAAGACTTGATCTTGAATTTTAGAATTGAATTTGAATTTTTTCCTACCAGCTTTAGTTGCTACACACGGAAGATTATAATCGTAGTGTAAGATTCGATCGTAAAAAATCAAGAAATCGAAGATACTTTTCTCATAATTTAACGGTCTAGGCGGTGCTAAAATAGGGAACAGTGATTCAAGATTAATCTTAGGCAATTATGAGCTCGTAGAGGATGAATTGTCTACAATTTGGAATCAATCATGAGTTTCTATGATGTATCAATCTTGATTAACAGAAAAATCGCGAAAAAATGGAATCGCCCTTTTTGAAATCGGTTGTAACTGACTAATAATAGCCTACTGGAATCGAGAGTATTCTTTATTGTAGTGGAAAGGGGAAATACTTTTCCACATTTTGAAATTTTATCCGAAGTATTTCACAATATGCAGCTTTAAATAAGGAAATTAGTCATTTTTTTTGTGAATTGAAATACTGTTTAAAGTACACTCAAGGATGAATTTCTCTATTTTTTGGTCGAATTTCACATATAATGCGTGATTTGGAACCGCCTTGTCATGCTGAGAAGAATGAGCTGTGGTACAATGAGATCTGATCATTGTGTCAAAGTCAAAAGTTATGAGTGTTTGAAATTTTGATTCTTGAGGTGTCCTTATACGCGCCTCTCCACTAAATTAAGAGCATATAACGGATGATTCTCATAGAACATGATCTAATGAACTTATATCATTGTGCGAAATCTGAATGTGATGACAATGGAG
Organism: Nilaparvata lugens; assembly: GCF_014356525.2. Taxonomy (NCBI): domain Eukaryota; kingdom Metazoa; phylum Arthropoda; class Insecta; order Hemiptera; family Delphacidae; genus Nilaparvata; species Nilaparvata lugens. The sequence goes on along the minus strand of NC_052510.1, from coordinate 27,371,294 downwards.
TTGCTGATGATGAATGAAGCTAAAACTCAGGTGTTTTCCAAAATACAAGGATCATTGTTGTGAGGTTTACCTGGAAATCTATATATAAGATAGAGCCTGTAGAGCACAAAACTACGCTCAGAGGAATCTTGAATTATACATTTAAATGGTGACAATCGGAAGATATTGTAGATCAAAAACTAAAATTCATCAAGATGATATTTTTTCTAATTTTACATATTTTTGAAAAATTGTAAGTCAGTACTCATTGGGGATAGAAAGTTCCGAAAAATCTCATTTTATTAGTAATTTAATAATCTAAATAAAAGGCGGGAGCAAATTTTTCTGATCGATTACAGGATTTGGCGAAAATAACATAAAAAAGACTGGAAAATGAACCGAAAATACAAGGTTTTTGGGCCACTCTGTATCTAGCACAAGGAAATTTATGTACCCAAACAATATATTGAAAATCAGAACTACAATATAAAATGCAAGAATAAATGTATATTTAAAGTACTGTAGTTGCAGAAATAAGTATCATGACTTTAGCATTCAAATGAACAAGTTCAAAAATCTAATCAATTTTAACAAATGAAGCTCTCAAATGCTGTTTTCGATTAAAAACCTAAACAAATTTCAGGTGTGGGGTCCCCTGGACGCCCCCCCCCCACAGGTCAGGGTCCTGGACCCGCGCCTGTAAGCAGCTGATGATTCAGCTACTTCCCCCACCACCTATTTCAACTCTATTCTATAACTTGTAACATGTTATAAGTAGTAAAACGTTCTTATAACACATGTAACAAAAAGTTATACTTTTTCTTTGATCTTTACCGACGTCGTGCGGGAAAGGAAAAAACTTGTTATATAAAACACAAAATTATGTTATAAAACACGAAGTTACATGTAATAAGTTACATGAATTTATAACATTTTTGTTAAAGTTGTTATATAACCAATGTTCTATAACAAAATTACACAGTGTAAACACAGCTTTAGAGTAAAAATCTCGTGTGGCGCACTCACACAACTTTCCTTGCCGTTATGAGAATTGATCACCTGACGCTAGTGTTCTCGCGCATCTCAAGTCTACTTATAAACAAAGATCTGAGCCAGCTGGTGACATTACAATAACACTGGAGACATACGATGTCTTCTATCTCTTCATAGTGAATCATTTAATAGAATCAATAGTTGCCAACAGTTTGCAATTGGATAATCACATTTTCTCGAATTTCGAGCCTATTTTTAATTTTAGGTGAAAATGTTACTGAACATTAATTGTAGAGATTTTCATGCTTAATCTTTTCCACTCAAAATTTTTTGTTCAATTTGTATCTGAAGCCTGATAATTGGGAATCTAGAATCAAACTTTGCATAGATGGGGCAGAGCTCGTGGAATTTTTACAGATATGGGACTTGTGGCAGTTGATAGAGCTTATCAATTACTATTTTAGGTCAACATTTTCGCCATTTTAGCCGCCATTTTGAATTGCATCAGATCGAAATTGTTCGTGTCGGATACTTATATCTTAAGGACCTTAAGTTCCAAATTTCAAGTCATTCCGTTGATTTGGAGATGAGATATCGTGTACACAGACGCACAAACACTCATACACACACACACACACACACACACACACACACACACACACAACACACACACACACACATATATATATATATATATATATATATATATATATATATATAATATATATATATATATACAGACCAGGTTTTTGGACTCAGGGGACCTTGAAACGTATAGAAATTTAGAAATTGGGTTACCTTAATTTTTTTCGGAAAGCAATACTTTCCTTACCTATGGTAATAGGGCAAGGAAAGTAAAAATCAGACTATAGAATTATTCATCATAAATCAGCTGTCTAGTGGACTAAAATATCACCCAATGTACCGAGAATACAAGGTAGTGGCCACGAAAAGATGCGCAGTAACAAATCCAAACCAGCTGATCGGTGTGATGTCATTGGTGCTCTAAAAGTCTATTCTTCCTATCTTTTAAATGTTAAATTCAGCAACTTTGTGAGTCTTTTTCTCGAAAAGTACATAACTTTCAAGTCCCATCGACATTCCCAACGATTTATACAATATCTTTCTTCATTTTTTCTAGAAATTCAATACTTTTGGATGGCTGGATCTTTCAGAATGATCGATTTTGTAAGAGCCTGCACATCGAATATCTGTTGCTCTCTTATTGAAAATTAACATGCTCTCCCTGGCTGTTTTGTAATTCAATTACTCAATTCTAATGAATTTGATAAATCGATCATTGAATAGGAGATAGAAAACGTGAAAACATCAATCAGAGTATAAAATTATTTCTCTCAAAATCCTTGATATCTTGTCTGTGTGCCTACTGTGTATTATACAGTATATATTTATAGAATCAGTAGAACATCTTGCCGGTAGAACATCTTTAATCCTTAAAGAGTGCACTCTTAATTCAGGAAAAAATGATATACAGATATCCACATACTTTAACCAGTTGTGTGTTACGGTCATATACAATATTTATCTTTATTTTTCTCGAGCAACTTTATAAGTCTTTTTCTAAAAAAGTACATAACTTTCAAGTCCCATCGACATCTCCTACGATTTATACAATATTTATTTTCAATATTTTTAGAAATTCATCACTTTTGGATTCCTAGATCTTCCAGAATGCTCGATAATGTAAGGGCATACCGGTTTGGAGATAGAGTACTCTCATTTGATACTACGAGAAGGGATACTCGTAAAATGAATGAATGAATAGATTTAATTTGGCAACATTTAAAAGGATGAAAGCCTTCAAAGGTTTTCTACTGGAGGTTTTTTATTCAAAGTTTTAATATCCCAACAATTATACAGTAATACTTTGAATAATAATATAGGTCTATATTTATTCAATCACTGTTTTATCATCATAATAATTAGGCTTGGCTTGAATATTTTAATAATTATCTTGAGCTTTCTCGTTATTTATTACGTTGTACACATTCGAGCTGTTTCCTTTGTTCATTGTGATATTCTTCTGCAAACTCAACCAATATATATATTAGTCCAGGCAATCAATGCTCGAAAAAGGGTATAGAGGGAAATGTTTGGAAGACAATTTTTGACCCCGCAGTTCTGTTAAGGGTAGTAAGGAGGTAAACATATCAAAAGTCCCCACCCCTACTAACTGTGTTAAGGGGGTGGGGGTGGTTTAAAAGTACCATTTTTTGGTTTCTCGAATAAAACTCAAAAACTATGTATCTTAAGAACTTGACTTTCATATAACAAATTAAAGCTTACATATTTTCCTACAATATTCATCCTACAACTTTTCTTATATCTCCTCTAGTTTTCGAGAAAACTAGAAATCCGCTCTTGAATGTGTGACATTTTTGAAAAAAAAACACGTTCACCACTATTTTTTTCTATTTTTGCTCTTATAACTTTTCAAAAATCGATGATGATTATTAGCTTATAGGGCATTAAATTCTCTTCAATTTTATGTATAATTTCACATTTTTACGAATTTCCCTACACCTTTTACAGCAGCTTTATTGTTGAGTGTGAAATCTCCTTTTTTCCAGCAATAGACAAATTGACAAAGGAATTTGAAGAGAATGTTTTAAACAAAATTTTTGACTTTGCAGCTTTTTTGAGACTAGTTGGGAGGAGAACAAATCAAAAGTCCTCATTCCTAACTTATGTGCTAAGAGCATGAGGGTGGTTTAAGAGTTGTATTTTTCAGCTTTTTGCTTCCACGCTCATATCTTGAGAACAATGCGTTCAACTGAGATAACTAACAATTCAAAAATGAAGCTTGATAGATTCCTACACTTTTTTTCAGTGGAATTTTGTGATATTCCCAACAATTCCCGAGATATTCGCTCTCGAAGGTGTGTAATTGTTAAAGCAACAGTTTTTTATCCAATGTTTTGCTTTTTCAGGGCTTATAACTCTACAACAATGCATCATAGAAACTGATGCTTATTGTAGGTTTGTAGAGCATTGAATTCTCTTTGAAATGATGTATTATTTAACTATTCCAAGTTTTCCTTCCTTTCCTTCCTTCCTTCCTTTTAATAGCTTCAATGTAGGGGGTGAAATTTTCACACGACATTCTAAATAGCGATTGTAATGGCGCAGATGAGCATGCGGCAGCTGATCAGATAGTCTGCCGGTCATTATTCTTTACACCTGTCAGTGAGGACGAAATGATAAAAGTCATCAATAGTCTTAAAGCTAATAGTGCACCTGGACTCGATAATTTAAAACCAGATTTTTTCAAACAGAATAATACTATACTTGCCAAGCCTTTAACACATATTGCAAACAGAATTTTTGAGGAGGGTGTTTTTCCACAGTGTCTTAAGGAAGCTTATTAGGAAGCACTATTAAGGAAGCTGTCATTTGTCCAATCTTCAAAACAGGATATAAGAAAGATATGAATTGCTACAGACCCATATCATTACTCATTACATTATCAAAAAATTTTGAAAAGTGTATCAAAACAAGACTGATCAGCTTTCTTGAAAAAAATAATCTTCTATCGCCAAACCAATATGGTTTTAGATCTAGTCGCAGTACAAATGATGCTATCCACTATGTGATCACTCAGATTGCCGATAAAATAAACACTGAAGAGAAACCATTAGCAGTATTCTTAGATTTAAAGAAGGCTTCTGATACCGTGTCACATGACATTCTTCTTTCAAGGCTTGATAATATGGAATCTATGGAATAAGATATATGATATCTTGATATATGGAATAAGAGGAGTCGCATGGAATCTTTTCATGAGCTACCTATCAAACCGAACACAATGTGTCAGAGTCAATGGATGTATAAGCAACAAGCTGACTGTAAAGTTTGGAGTGCCACAAGGAACAGTACTAGGACCAATCCTTTTTCTTCTCTACATAAATCCATTATGCAACATGGAAATTAATGGATCAATCACCACCGTTGCAGATGATACAGTTCTACTGTTCTCTGAACCGACCTGGGAGATGACCTGGAGAGAAGCCGTGACTGGACTTCAGAGGGTGTCTCGCTGGTTGAGTGAAAATCTGCTAACATTGAACCATAAGAGAACCTTCTTTCTGACCTTTTCGGCGACTCAACATGGACAGCCAACAGGAGATGAGATAGTAATCGAGAATCAACGGAATAACACCTCATACACAGTTCACAGGAAACAGTCACAGAAATACCTGGGAGTTACTATGGACTCTTTTCTGCGCTGGGATCATCATCTCAATGAATTATGCGGGAGACTGAGGAAGACCATCTACAGATTCAGGATTCTAAGGACACTGGTCGACAAGGGATGTCTAAGAGTTATCTACTTCTCTCTAGCACAGTCCCTCATGCTGTATGGGATTGTGGGATGGGGAGATGCAAGCTTCTTGCATATCGAACCGCTCCTCAGGGTACAAAAGCTGATCATGAGGGTCATCAACCAGAAGCCTCCACGCTATTCATCAGACCAGCTATTCAATGAGTTCGACATGATGGATCCAAGACAGCTTTACTGCAAGGAGATACTATGCAGATTACACAAGAACCCAACAACATTTCAAACCAGAAACCACAACCACAACACCAGATACAGGAATCTTCTCATCACCAGTGTTGCAAGGAAGGCTCTATACCAGAGACATTTCAATCATTTAGCACCAAAATTATATAATCTACTTCCTGCAAACTTTAAACAGATTAATCATCCTAGAAAGTTCAAAACAATAGTACACAACTGGTTGATGAGCAAAGGAAGACAGAACATAGAAAACATTATTTCAAACAACAACTAACCACCTAATGACTTACCAAACACTAACTAATTAATAATACGCACAAAAAACTAACAAAACCTACTCTAGAACATGGTACGTCATAGTGGAGTAGGTCAATTTCCACACAGAAAAAACTAAACAAGTAGAGGACACATTATAAGAATTTTTTGTAACTAACTATTGTATGTAATATTGTAATTTATCTAATATTTTGTGTAATAATTGATGTTGTAGTTTTAGTTTTTTTTGAGAAATAAACATTTATTTATTTAATACCAATCTCAATGCAGAAGACATATAAAGGAAGAGCTAATATTAATTTGATAAAAGTGAAATCAAGAGCGGTTGCAGGGAATGAACGTTGATAGTGCAGGGTATTCCATCAGTGATTTGGAAGGAGAATGTGGATGATCAATGGATGAAGATAGTAAGCGCATCACTTTCATTCCTTATGATATTTGATGATTTTGTTTGCTATAAACAATCAATTGGATTGATCAACAATTGAATTTCAATTGAATTTTCGATAAAGAACTTTGGATTCGAAATTTATTTCTACTCAGTGACCAAGACACAATCTAGAAGCATAATTTTTATCACATATACATCACTCACACTCTATGTGGTAGAAAGCCTCAATATGGAAGACAAGAGAGTATGAGGTGATAGTATAACACTCTCATCATAAATGCATCATAAACTGAATAAATTGCAATATGAAAAAAATATTTAAAATATGTCTAACTATTATCACCCCGGTTATGGGAGAATAAATGTGGAGATTGAAAAGAATAGGAATTCATCACACATTATGCTGTTTTATACTCTGTCCAAATAGGCATGAGCTCTGAAAGATTAGGCCGACTCTTCTACTACTCACACACACTACAGTAACTATATTACCCACAGTATGGCCATTGACTGGCACGCTTCTGATTGGTTAGCTCGGTCACATGGTACAAATCCGCCATTAAGATTCCAAACCTATCAAGTTTTCAAGTCCTATCTTATAGAATTGTACATTTGAAATTATCACTTATTTTACCGATTGGAAACATATTATGAACTCAAGATGAGTTTGATATATCATTTTCGAAAAGAAATTGATTATACTTCAATATAGACAAAAAAGATAAATTTAAAAACACTTACAGAGCTTAAAACATCAATTTTCCTTCCTTCGGACTCCTCGCAGACCACTTCTAGAGCTTTCGCGGACAACTTATTGGGAACCAGTGATCTATACAGGGGCGCCATTTAGGGGGGGGCAGGGGAGGCCTGCCTATCAGATGAATAATGAAAATGTGGGTCTATCTAAACGTATCCTTAGAATCTCATACTGATTTGATACTTTTATTAAACAGCAGTAGTATTATTCCTTCTACAGTATCATCAATGTAGCAAAATTGCCTTGAAAGTATGGGTACGGAGTAATAAAGAATATATTTTTCTCTGTGGTATAGTTGAAGCTTGAATATAGAATGGGTACAATTATTGATGAGGACGCATTAAGTGAGTTATTGCATAAATTTCAACGTGAGAATTAACTAGTTGCAAGATGTCACAGTGAAAGCAAAAGAAAGGGCACAATCTGACAATCAATATAGGCCTAATGTATGTACAGAGTTGGTGAGAATTATGGGAACAGCTTAATGTTTCTTTAGCTTTCTAACTGAAAGTTATTTTCCAATTAGAATCTGATCCCCAATGAAATTGTCATTGTAAAAGAAAAATTTATATTTTTCCATGATTTTCAAGAAATCTGTTTCAGTGTATTCCTACTTTAGGGCCTCTCTGTAGGCCTATATTTCTAATAAATATCTCATGATTTAATAACTAATAATGTATATGTTTGTATTGATACTTCAACCACATTTGTATAAAACTGGAGAAAAAGAAGCATATGATAACATCTTCGAATGTAGCATTTATGGGGAAACCCGGGACCCTCTATCCTTTGGGCGTATTCATTCCCCCCCCCCTCTAATACCTCTTGGTTTTGCCCCCCCCCTAGCAGTTTGGTGAAATGGCGCCACTGGATCTATATAAATATGTAGAGAGATAAATTTCAATTTTGTGTATTTCCTCATCCCATTTATTCAAATAATCCAATTTCAAAATATTTTTTGTGGCTCAATTGAATATAACATTTTATGAAATATTTAACCATGATTAAGTGCTGATTGACGACGTCTTGACTTCTCTTATTGATTCTCTTCAGTACTGAGTACCCTACCTGTTGGTATATTGTTGTATACATGTTGGTAGTATTATTATACATTTATTATAATTTATATACATGTCGAAGTATACATGTTGGTAAAATAGCTATTGATATGATTTTCGAGTTGCATTACCACGAGCAGTGGTTAGAAATATCACTAAATATAAACAATGATGGTTATGTGTGTTATTTTTCAATGTCTTGCATGCTTATTAAATTGATCAAGTAGTACTATGGCTAGAATAATTTATTGGCTCTTCCAGAGTTTATATTCAATGTTGTGCTTTACAATATTTTTGTCAGACTTATTGGCTGAATAAAACAATTTAAATGTTATGGAATCTATTGTGATGAGAATTCCATCATGCTTCTAGAAATAGAAATGAGAACTTTATTATTTGTCAGTGGAACAAAATTTATTACAATATCATGACACATTTCAAAAGTTTTATGGTATATTTTTGGAAATTCAGCTTTCAGGTTACGTGACCTACCTTTCATTTTTACTTGCTATTATCTACGATTTACTATTTCAAGTTCCAAAACTATATTGGGAATATAGAAAAAACATGAAGGAATTATATCGAAGCTAATAATCACAAAAATATACTTTAATAAGTAAAAGCAAGCGATTATACTTATAATCCCATATAAGCTCCATTGTAAAATTCAAATATTTGGAATCTTCATGGTGGCGGCGGGAAAAAAATTCCAATGGCCATACTGTGGGTAATATAGTTACTGTAACACACACAAGCGCAGTCTCCTTTTGTATGTGTGAGTAAAGGGATGGTCTGCCTACCTGTATACTACCACGTAGTATACATAGTATATCAATGGCGCAAGTATTCCGGGCGTGTGTGCCTGCGCGTGGGGGAGCGAGGGTCGGCTTAATCTTTCAGCGCTCATGGCAGTCTGGACAGAGTATAAGTGTATGGGAGTTTAATTTCTAGAATAGAAATGCTTTCCGAGTTGGTTGAAGAGATTGTCATCCTTTCGTAGTCTTTCAAACAGGCATTCAACCGATCAGTTGTCTTAAAGAATATCAAGTTTATTAGAAGGAATATATTTTAGGATACTTATAGTAATATGAATTCATATTCATACGTATACTTTTCAATGTATGATTCATTTTCATTAAATAGGTACATTATTATTATTGGAACATGGAGCGTTAGTTCTCATTTTCACAAATGAATAAAGAATGAGAGCTTTACAATAAGAGAATTTATATATTGAGAATTTTCCTGAAAAAAGAGATCCTCTTAAGGAATTAGGCAAGATATTCTATTGATTCTACATATAGAGTGAGTCATATGTATGGGAACCCTTCCATAAATTGGAGATTGTTGATATAATACTGTAACTTTCAGGATAATTTTTGGTCGAATACTCTACAAAATGGCGGCTGATTGAAGTTTTAGTTTATGAAGAAATCAGGGGTTATAACTCAAATATTTTTAATGTAAAACCCATTGTGTGATACATAATTTTAGAGGCCTTTTGACAACGAGTAAGATGACATCAATAGAAATGTTCTTTGATACTTTTATCCAAGATGGCGGCTGATTAAACTTTGTCAATTTTATTTCTTTAAAAACTAAAACTTCAATCAGCCATCATTTTGGATAGAAGTATCATGAAACATTTTCATCGATGTCATCTTTCTCATTTTGAAAAGGCCTTCAAAATGATATATCACATAATGGGGTTTTACATCAAAAGTATTTGATTTACCACCCTTCATTTCTTTAAAAATCAAAATTTCAATCAGTCGCCATTTTGGATACAAGTATCATAGTATCATATAACAGTTTTATCGATGCCATCTTTCTTGTTTTAAAAAGGCATTTAAAATGATGTACCACACAATGGGTGTTTACATTTAAAATGTTCGAGTTACAACCCCTAAGTCACCCCCTTATGGGGTATCGACATTCAGTTGTACGTCGAAAGGTAGAGTATTCGACCAATAACTCATCCTGAGAGTTATAGTATTATATCTACAACAGTCTCCAATTTATTGAAGGGTTCCCGTACATAATATGACTCACTCTATAAATAATATACAGTACACATACAAGATAAAGGATTGTGAGAGAATTAATATTATAGTTAATTATATTATAGTTATAGTTATTATAATATTATAGTTATTATAATTAATATTATATTTTCACGTTTTCAATTCCTTATTCAATGATCGAATCATCAAATTATTAGCATTTAGTAATTGAATTACAAAAGAGCCAGGGAAAGCATGTTAATTTTCAATAAGAGAGCAACAGATATTCGATGTGCAGGCTCTTACAAAATCGATCATTCTGAAAGATCCAGCCATCCAAAAGTATTGAATTTCTAGAAAAAATGAAGAAAGATATTGTATGAATCGTAGGAGATGTCGATGGGACTTGAAAGTTATTTAATTTTTGAGAAAAAGACTTACAAAGTTGCTCAATTTAACATTGAAAAGATAGGAAGAATAGATATTTAGAGCACCAATGACGTCACACCGATCATCTGACTCTGATCATTAAAAGATCGAGATGCGCGTTGCCAGTACCTTCTATTCTAGGTACCATGTTACTACACGTTCAAAAAAATCGAAAATCTTGAAAATGTATCTTTCCATCAACGTTAGTAGACAGTTGACTATAATACTACCCGTTCAAAAACATCGAACATCTTCAAAATGTATCTTCCCATCAACGTTGTAGACAGTTGCAGCACGACCTGATAACAGCGCTCACACTCACATTCCGGGACGACACGTCACGACGATACGATAGGACAAAAGCTCTATGTTTATTTAGTATTTTTTCTAGACATTCTAAATTGATAAATGTATTAATTTTTGAGAAAACATAACAACAGGTCAATGTAACTTACTGAGCGCGAGGTCTACTGTTCACAGAACTACTAGTAATAATTAAGTGTAGAGTTTAAAGTGAGAGGAAAATCGGATCTATAACTATTGTAATCGGAAAATCGGATCTATTACTATTGAAATTACTGTAACAAATTTTACATTGTCATTTCTACTGCGATGAATATTTTAAGTTTAGAGATATTTTTATAATAAATTTGTGAAGTCCTAGTTGTTGAAATAATACTCGTACCAACTTACTAATAGTGAGAGTGGAGAGCGCACCAGATAAATCGAAGCTGTTGTAAAACTTGACTTGATAGATTTGAGAGCGTGTGTCGATAGCGAGGAAGCAGTCGTGATTGGCGGCCTTGAAGAGCTGTTTGGCGACCAGTTCGGTGCAGCCGATGCGGAAGTCAGCCGATGCGGAAGGCAGGCGGCCCAAGTAGATGCGTTTGGCGGACAGCGCACCAAACACCCTCGCGCCATTCCCGACGCACACACGATGCACCGACCTCTTCACGTTCGTCTCACCAATCGCTTGCAGATCAACATTGTAAATCTGCAATAGAACACATTCTTGAAAATAAATGACAACATTTTCAGGTTAAACCCATAGCTATTGAGATTTGGTTCAAACTCACTCTAATCAGATAAAAAAATTTCACAATTCAAAAACAATTGAGTGTCCTGCCAAATCCGTAGGTTTTTCGGCGGGTGCCCAGTTACAAATACTGAAAGCAAGACAAATAGAATAAATACACTCAGAGAAATAAATGTGACACTAAAAACAAAGATTTCTAGTAGAAGGTAGAGAAAACAATATAAAGTAAGCAAATATAAATAAGAAATGTTCAAACTTTAAAAAAGTATGAGTGAAGAAGATAAAAGAATCATAAAAAGGGAATAAAATAAACGGAAAAAGTAAAACTCGTTCCACACTATCAATAATGGAGGAAATTTATTGTTGATAAAACATATTCTGAGCAAATGGTCCAGAATGACAGAATACTGAGAAGATTTTCGAATTTCTAATTCATTCAATATTTTTATTCCTGGTACTTTATTTTTTAAATTCAAAAACAAAACGTTACTTGATGAATGAGGGGCATCTCTGTTCTCTGATCAAACTTGAGAGCTTTCACAAATTCCCATGACCTACTTATTTTTGAATTATTTCAATTTAACTATAGAACCTCAAATATAATGTCATACGTCATGTAAAAGTTATACAATAGACTCATTTAATAAATTTAGTAAATTGAATGAAAACTTTGTTATTTTAAATAACAAAACTATTAGTAAAACGTTTATTTGAAAATTATTTTTAGAATCTGAAGATGATGTGAAACATCAAAACTAGTAGTTTTAATTTGAGTTTCTAATCTATTATTTTATATTAAAAACTTTTCAAAAAGAGTACTATAATGCTATTTCATGAATGAAAACTATATATTCAAGTTCAGATTCTACAATACTTGTAAACGTAATACGGTACAGGAGCAAGCACACTCTGTAGCTGTCTTTCTGGTCCCATGTTATATTCTTGTCTCCTACAGTCATCGTTTCAGTCCAATGATGACTTTTGGAATCAAGATGATTAGTTCAAGTCTCTGTCACCAGAGCTCACCAGCGCTACAGAGCTTCTCAACTGAAATTCCTAGGCAATGTGATGTTTTTTGGTTATGTTCATGACTAGAAGCAGCTGAATCCAAAGTTAGTAGACAGAAGGTTGGTCACTCATCTATAGTATTTTCGTTGAAATGCAATTGGAGTGGGGGAACTGCAGCCGTGACGTAGGCTGTAGTACAGAGTAGGCAGAATATCGCATTCTTGAAAATCATATGGTGTCGTATTATATAACACAAACATTTTCTGACATGCAAGCTTTCTGTTTCTGCTTTACAATTATTATTAAAACATTTGAATAATACAATCATTTTGCCATTTTGCTTTCTGTTTCTGCTTTACAATAATTATTAAAACATTTGAATAATACAATCATTTTGCCATATAAAAGCAAATACCCCACCTCCTAACCTTCCCTTTCAAACCCTTAAGGTTTCTTCATCTTCTAGGTCGTGTTTATATTTTGTAGTTTGGCTATACATCAGCTTGTGAATTTCGGGGATGAGATATTTTGATTCTCGTAGAACATGTGCTCGATACCAGCATGTGTTCAGTGCATTTACAATGAATGAAATTCATCAGATTTATCGGGATCGGTTTATCGGTTTATTGCGATGCATTGGTTTATCAAGATTTTTTAAGGGTTAATCTGAAATTATAATAGTGTAACATTGTCTACTAACGCTTTTCCAGCTTATTAACTTTTTCGTGTCACATTTTTAGATTCATGAAAAACTTTCAACTTCATTTTATTCATAAAAGTTGAATGAACTTGAAATATTTAACAACATCATTAGAATCGGTGATTCATTCGCTATAAGTATGGAGAATTTTAAAGTTCTAGGTCAATCTTGAGGAGATTATACGACGATATAATTATTTGAAGATACAGTGAATAAACTGTATGCTCAGTGTGGTTACTCTAGAACATTTTTACTACACGTGACGTCACGCTGGCGTTCCCCCCACCACTTTGAATCATACACCTGTGAGTGATCACCTTTTGTCTACTAACGTTGAGCTGAATCAACTTAGCAGTTTTATCAAAAATATTTATTAATTTCAATTGAATATTATTCATCAGGAAAATTCCAGGCACTTTGGAACATTTTTATCAAAAATATTTATTAATTCCAATTGAATATTATTCATCAGGAAAATTCCAGGCACTTTGGAACATTTTTACGAGCAACTCCATGAGGTTAGTATGAATATTCTACTCTAATTTGGAAAGGTTTTGATTAAAAAATCACATGATTTCAACTGGAGTCACTGCCCACACAGCAGAACAAAAACGTTTAATAAATGTTTAAAATGTATAAATCCGATAAACGTTATGAAAACAATGTTTAATAAACGTTAGAAAAGTTCACTAAAATGAACGTTTACTCTATAAACGTTTAATAAACGTCTAGAATGTATAATGATGATAAACGTTATGAAAACAACGTTTGATAAACTTTAGAAATGTTTACTAAAAGAAATGTTAGAAAGGTTGGTACAGTATGGAATTTTTACAGTACCTACCCAGTCAACACACTAAGTGAAAATCAAACATTTTTTTCAGAAGGTGTCTCCTCCCCCCCACACCTGTGTAACTTAATCCCTAAAAATGTCTCAATTTAGGCTTTCTAACCAACAATTCTTAAGTGGAATTGAATTTAAACCCCTTTCTATCTTCTTCAAAAATTGTCTCCAACCGTTATCGAGATAAAAATAATGTTTTGCACAAATTAAGACTGAATTTTTTTGAGTTTTCCAAAAAAGTCTCACTTCAGGCTTTTTGTTGATCAATTTGGGTTCATAATTGCAATTTAAACACTTTTTGTCTTCTGCAAAAATCGTCTACAATGCACTGTTGATGATATAATAGACCTTTTGCTCTAATTTTAATCCAGATAGGTACCGTAGGGACTTTGAAATAAATTTGACTGATTTTCAAGTTTCCCAAAAATGTTCAAAAAAGCAGTCTTTTATGACTAATTCGGCAGTAGAAGTGAATTTCCAGAACTTTTATGGTATGCAAAAAACCTGTCAAATGTGCCGTTGATGGGCTACTAACGTTTAAAATTTTAAATAAATGGTAATTGATGATGAAAAATTTTGAAAAAAATCATGACCATTTCTGTTTATATTATCAACAATGTCCTAGAATCTCAAATAATTCTATCCAAAATTGAATAAGTTATATCATTTTTCAAATTGGACTCAAGCTTATGCTTGAAAGAATGCCATTTATAAAATAACACACTAAGACTTTGAAATCATTTTCAAGTTTTCAATTCGAATATGATAACCACTTTTATTATATTGATTCCAACAATTTCAAGTATAAATCACAAGCCACTCATGTGGCTTCACTTAATTATGCTTAATATATGTAAATTATCCTAGAAACACAGAATATATGAATTCTCCAATATTCAAATATTGTGCAAAATTGTATTCAAGCATGCGCAATAAAACTGCTCAACTCAAAGAAAATACAGTAGCCTAACCTCATTTTTATAGCTGTGAGTGGATGTGATTTGTTCGTATTGTAATTTTTGTGATCTCTATCTTTTGAATGATTGAAAGGTAAGTTACACATTTACAAATTATTTATTATATTATGTATGCATGTATATGATATATAAAACAATTTTTACTCATATAGCCTACTCTTCAGATATAGTTAGGTATATAGTTTTATAGTTTTCTGTGATTGTGTTAGGCAAGCATAAAATTAACCTATGCTGAAAACGTTTCCTTGTGGTATAGTCTCTATTATTTATTTGTAAATTTGAAAAAATAAACCATATTATATTACCATCTTCCATATCATCTTTTTTAATATATTGAAAACATGAAGAACCTAATATATATAACCTATAAACTTGAGTGTTGATAGGAAATGACATTGGGTAATACGGCAAGGCTGAACATCCAAAAGGATCTCTCTGCCAATGATAAATAAATTTAATAGGCCTATATTTCAATATCAAAAATAGACTATGCTTTGATTAGTAGTCATCAACTACAAACTTTCAAGCTAAACTTTACTAAATCAGCCTAACTTGGGCTAAGTTACCAAAAAACCTGCCTAGTTGGTTGTTGGTTGCTTCAAATTGGTTGTTTTCAAAGTGGGCACATATGTTACTGTATTTCTGACAAGAAAATTCTGAAATTATAACACAGTACACACTTTTATTGCTAATTAAAAAATCTGGTGTGGTACACTCACACAACTTTCCTTGCTCATATTCGAAACTACGATCAGACTTTTGTATATGTGTATATATAATTGTTTTCAGAGTACTTTTTCCTTTGTGTAAATTGTGAAATTCAATGATTTTTTTAGTCGTCATTTTTTTAAAGTCGTCAAAACAGCTGTTCTACAGATGAAATATCTCGACTATGTGTTCTTTTTATGAACTGCTCTACCTACCTACCTCATGCACGAGAAGGAGGTTACAAAGTCCATTTCTCAAGGATGGGGTGGACCCCCCATTAGTTTCCCAGAAAGGAGACTCATGCCAATTAATAGAGCTGATAAATAACTATACAGAGTATGAATTTGAAAAAAATCGGTCAAGTTATTTTGAAAAAATCGTGAAAAACATGGTATTTTAGTAATTATCCGCCATTTTTCTCAAGAATATTACGGAGCTCCTGCAATTTTCCAAGGAAAAAACTCATGTCATTTGATAGGACTTATGAATAGCTACCCATGGCTTGAATTTGAAGAAAATCGTTAGAGCCGTTTTCGAGAAAACCGTGAAAAACCTGGTTTTTGGTCATTATCCTGAAATTTTGAGCTCCTGAAATTTTCCCAGAAATGAAACTTATGCCAGTTGATAGGGCTTAAAAATAGCTATCCATGGTATAAATTTGAAGAAAATCGTTGGAGCCATTTTCGAGAAAAACGTGAAAAACATGGTTTTTTAGTAATTATCCGCCATTTTTCCGCCATCTTGAATTGAATTTTATTGAATTTCTTATTGTCGGGTCCTAATGGTATAGGGACCTTAAGTTTAAAATTTCAAGTCGATCGGTTAATTAGGAATGGAGTTATCGTGTTCACAGACATACACACACACACACACATACACACACACACACACACATACACAGACCAATACCCAAAAATCATGTTTTTGGACTCAGGGGACCTTGAAACGTATAGAAAACTTGAAATTTGGGTACCTTAATTTTTTTGGAAAGCAATACTTTCCTTACCTATGGTAGTAGGGCAAGGAAAGTAAAAAGAATAACTAAAATCCATCTTGAGCTACTCACATCACTGAGTTTAGTAATTCAAAGATCTGTGAATTCTTGATTTATAGACTAGGTTAGGTAGGCAGTTTAAACTGATACTTTAAAAACAGAAATTTAGTTCAAACTAAAAAAAAGGTTTGAACTTTAGCTCAAACTTATACTGTGCAAACGGGCCTTAGTAGTATATCAGTGTTATTCTATGTCATTTGAAATTGATTTATTTTTCTTCACTAGAATCTCCAATGAGTTGACTTATTCCCACAATCTTCCCCAACTTTTTTACACAGATCAAGTTCTTAGCATGATATTTATTATACAGAGTGAGTCATATGTATGGGAGCCCTTCAATACGTTGGAGAATGTTGTAGTTGTAGATATAAAAAGGGTGTTTACTGAAACCGCATGGTTTTAAAAAAGCCACAAATTTTTGAATTTTGATGAAAAACTGTTTATTTTTTCACACAATGTGTTCTACAAACTTTGAGAAAATTACAAATTTCATGTTTGTAGAACACATTGTGTGAAAAAATAAAGTTTTTGTTCAAAATTTGAAAATTTGTGGCTTTTTAAAACCATGCGGTTCCCAGTGAACACCCTTTTTTGTAAATTTTAGGATTTACAATGTTATTCTATCTTTTGACATATAAATGAATTCCAACCCCTCATAAGGGGATGACTTAGGGCTTGTAACTCGAATATTTTAAATGTAAACACCCATTGTGTGATACATCATTTTAAAGACCTCTTTAAAACAAGAAAGATGACATCAATAGAAATGCTCTATGATACTTTCATCAAAAATGAATTTTCAAAATGTAGAGTATAGAGTATCCTGAAAGTTACAGTAATATCCACAATAGTCTCCAAGTTATTGAAGGGTTCCCAATACATATGACTCACACTGTATATATTCATATATAATATCCAATCTCAAACTCATCTAAATCACATCTCTACTAACTTAAATCCCACTAAATTTTTCTTCTGGAAGAATATATGAAAATTACATGGCAGTTTTCAATTTTAAAATTATTGTCTTTCACAGTGGGTTATAAATTTTTGTTTTCAGGTGCAATGTGGAACATCAAGTCTACTTCCAGTGCCCCAAATGAAGAAATCCAGATAATAATCCGAAATTGGTTTTGATTCTCCAAAGACCGTGATGGAGGTTGAGAAAAACGGAGAAATGATCCAGCACCCAATCACATGTAACTAGGCCAAGTGCCAATAAGTAAATTTTTAGAGAATCTCAAACATCCATAATCTTTTTTGTAATAATTTTACAATATACAGACTTTTCATGCATTTAATATTCGCTTACTTTATTTCACACTACAGAGAGACTGTATAATAACACTGTGGAAATTTGTTCTCTCAGCATTTTGATTGCTGGCTAGCTTTTTCAAATCCACTATACTTTTACCATAATTTAGCCTTCTCAAACAAATAGCCACATTGTGATTATAGTCTCTTTATTCTATACTAAATAAGCCTCTCTGTTACATTTAGTTCATGTTCTATACAGCTAGTGCTTCTACTAAAACAAAACCAATTTTTACTTTCCTTGCCCTATTACCATAGGTAAGGGAAGTATTGTTTTCCAAAAAAATCAAGGTACCCCAATTTATGAATTTCTCTATACGTTTCAAGGTTCCCTGAGTCCATATGAGTGTATGAGTGTCTTTGTACACGATATCTCATCTCCCAATTAACGGAATGACTTGACATTTGGAACTTAAGGTCTTTGCAATATAAGGATCCGACACGAACTATTTCTATCAAATGTAATATATCGAATGTATTTCTATCAATGTTGCAGTGGGGAATAATTGCGTGGGGGGGGGATGCTATAAAACTGTTCTTCTTCTTCTTCTTCTTCTTCTTCCTCCTTGCCTTTTTCCCATTATTTGGGGTCGGCTCTCCTTGATCTCAGTCTCCAGTTCGAACGATCCTGGGTCGTCTGATTTGTCAGGTCCAACTGCTTCATATTTCTATGAACTAAACCTAGCCATGTGAGACGGGGTCTGCCTCTGCCCCTCGGCTGTGTCTCCATATCAAGTACCTTCCTTGTCATGTGATTGGGTGAACGTCTATTTACATGTCCATACCAGCGCAACCTTCCTTCCATTATCTTCTCATAGACTGGTGCCACCCGGAAACTGCCCCGAACATGTGTGTTACGAATGTGGTCCAGTCTAGTCACACCCCCCGCCCATCTCAGCATTTTAATTTCAGCGGAATGGAGTCTATCTTCTTGCTGTTTTTTCAGGGGCCAACACTCACTTCCATATAGCATTGCTGGTCGCACTGCAGCTTTATACACTTTTCCCTTGATGGGCACAGGCATTCTTTTGTCGCAAAGTACCCCAGTTAGCTCTCTCCATTTAATCCAACCTGTGTTTATTCGGCTTGAGATGTCAGCATCTATGCTTCCATCATGGCTGATTATGGAGCCTAAATATTTGCATTGAGTAACTATTGGGAGTGGAGTACCTTGCAATTGTATGTGTGCCTGCGCCTGATCATCATTGTCACCAAAGCTGCAGTGCATATAGACCGTCTTCTCTCTGCTAATTCTTAGGCCAGCTGCTTCCAGGCTGTTACGCCACAGATCAAGAGACTGTTGTAATTCTTCTGGCGTTTTTCTTATGAGAACAATGTCATCCGCATAAAGAATGTCCCAAGGTGGTGGATGCTGAATTTCTCTAGTGAGGTAGTCCATGACAAGGTTGAAGAAGAGTGGGCTCAGGGCTGAACCTTGATGAACCCCAACTTCCACACTAAACTCCTCACCAATTCCAGCCGGGCTCCTGACCTTTGTTTTAGCTCCATGATACATATCTCTTACCACGTTTACATAGTACTCTGGGACTCCTTGTGCTCTCAATGCTTGCCAGATTAAATCTCTTGGCACTCTATCAAATGCCTTCTCTAGGTCAATGAACACTAAATGCAAGTCTGCTTTATTTTCTCTGTGTTTTTCCATAAGGATTCTGACAGAGTGCACTACATCAGTAGTGGACCTACCACTAACAAAGCCACATTGATTTTCTGTCACCGATGTTACTCCCAGCAGGCGTCTGTTCATCACTCTTTCCCAAATTTTAAATGTATGAGAGATGAGTTTCACTGCTCTGAAATTTTTACACAAACGAACGTCACCTTTGTTCTTATAGAATGGTACAATGTAGCTTCTCCTCCATTCATCTGGAATTCCTTCACTGAGCACCGCATTGAAGACCCCAGTAATAAATTTCACCCCTGTGTCATTCAGCATTTTCCACACTTCCACTGGGATCTCATCTGGCCCCACAGCTTTGTTTGTGGCCATTTCATGGAGAGCTACCCTTACCTCCTCCTCTGAAATGGACGGAATTGGCCCCATTGTCGGCAGTTCAGATTGCAGTGTCTCAATTGGAAATTCTTCATTGAGGAGATGACAATAATATTCTTTCCACCTTTTCCTTATGTCCTCATCTTTGGTGAGAAGCTGACCTTCCTCATTCTTTATAAATTTGACCATTCTGATGTCTCGACAGTTGTTGTGCCTCTGCTTGGCAGTCTTGAATATCAATTTTGAATCCTTGGTGGTCTCGATCTTTGTGTAGAAATCTTGCTCTGAAGCGGCCTTTGCCTGTGCAACAGCCCTTTTTGCAGCTTTCTTGGCCAGTTTATACTCGAGCTAAAATTTTTCTCTATCTTCTTGTGTCTTGCTTAATTAATTAACGCTAGATTGTGTGCTGATGCAAACTCAAGAATTTTTTCGCCTTCTGTATTAACCTTTCCATAGCCATAATTTCCATGTATCCTGTTATAGACTGTTGTGGTCTGCCCTACATGTCCGTTCAGATCCCCACAGACATACGTGTTTTCATTGGAAGGTATGGCACATAAAAGATCGTTTATCTCTTCCCAGAATGTGTCTTTTTCAGCGTTTGTACAACCTGCTTGGGGTGCATAAGCACTTATGACATTCATGCAGCATTGATTGTCCAAAGCAAATTTAATAGACATCAATCTTTCAGTGACTCTTTCCACTTCTACCACCCTTTCCTGGAGATCCCTATCCACAACAATCCCAACTCCATTTTGTGCTCTAGTACCATGATATATAAGTTTGTAGCCACAGCCAATGTTCCGTGATTTAGACCCCTTCCACTTTGTCTCTTGAATACAACAAATATTAATGCGTCTACGTTGTAGTACTTTGCCCAATTCGGTGCTGCGTCCAGTCATTGAGCCCACGTTCCATGTTGAAATTCGCATTCTAGGTGCTTGTGGCGGTGCTCTAATGACATTTTCGTCGCTTCTGGGGAACGCCCTAGTATTTTCTCCATCCTGAGGTTCATCGCTTACGGGGGATGCCCTAGCTCTGGAAATCGCAGTCTCATCGCTTCTGGGGGATGCCCTAGCCCTGGTAATCGCTCTATTAGTTGTACTATTCATGATCAAGGAGAAAATAATTGGCTGAAATTTAAGGCCGGCTGCCACCAGACGCCAAGAAATAAGAAAAGAAGAGATTGGCCAAGGAAGGCCAGACAGAAAGAATAAAGTGAGAATGACACAAAGCAAAGTCAGTGGAAAACGTATCATTCTAGGTTTTACAGGGCTCCGGTAACCCGTCCAGCACCACCACCACTCGCCATTCCAAATGAGACAGCGAGCAGAGCACCACCAGACGACACACCAGAGCCCCATGACAGAAGTTCCAAAGCAGGAGGGAAGAAGAAAAGAAGAAGGGAGTGAGAGAAGGGCTTTGGAACAAGGGGGTGTATCGGATTTGGTTCTCCAAATCAGGTCTCCATCCTGATTTGGATATCCAGGCGCACCATTCGTGGAGGAGCTTTCAGCTTTCTGGGCGAGTTGTTGCAAGATGTTAATTTGGAGAATACTTCGAAGCTGAAACCGATACCGTTACGCCCCTATAAAAAGGCTATAAAACTGTTCTTGAGCCTTTAAAAGTTTCTCAAAATTCTATCTTGAGGGTCGCATTGCAGAGAGGTCCCAGATGTCACACTAAAGAATTATATGCGGACTTTAAAGTGTTCAATGTAAGGCAGCTATTTGTGAGATCTGCCTTAATTTACATGCACTCTCACCATAACCAAATTTTTAACAATACAATAGATCATAGATACCCCACCAGAGCATCACATATAAACAGTATACAGACTCCAAGATTAAATAAAACATATTCAACAACTAATATTCAGTACCTGTCACACATAATACTTAGAAACATACCTGACTATCTTAAAACTTTTCAAAATTACAGATCAGGCCAGTATAAGAGACTTGTTGAGAAGTGGTTAACTATAAGTGACCAAGAGGAGTCTGAACGCGTGCTTCTCTCTGTATATAGGTAGGGAATGTGGAACTTGGTGATCTTGTCTGTGGTCCTTCGAAATCCAAGTCCCATAGTGCTTATTATTATTATTTTTTTATAGCCAGTGTAGTTTACTGTTATAGTATTACATGTTTTTGATTGGTTTGTCCATCGTCATCACCATCTTTCATTCTAAGTTTGGAAAATTCTTTATAACTTGGTATTTAATTGCATTGCTATAGTTTTATTACCTTTTACCTTTATTACATTACCTTTTAGTTTTACTAACTTTTAGTCGTTAATTATAACTGGGTGTTTCTGCAGCCAATTATTTGTTTTCTTCCTATAATATCAACATTTACTCATATCATTTTTTTTAATCTGTATTTTTCTCAATTTGAGTTAATATAATATCAATTTTCATAATTTAGTTTATCGATTTTAAATTCAGCGAATTACGCCAGGCCCTCACAAACACAGGCTTAAGCCTACATGTGAGTCTCTCATAACGTAAGGGTAAGGGTAAGGGTAATTCAAGATGGCGACTAAAATGGTGAAAATGTTGTCAAAAACAGGGTTTTCGCGATTTTCTCGTAAACGTCTCCAACGATTTTGATTAAATTTATACCTAAAATAGACATTGTTAAGCTCTATCAACAGCCACAAGTCCCATATCTGTGAAAATTTCAGGAGTTCCGCCTCATCTATGCAAAGTTTGATTTCAGATTCTCAATTATAAGGCTTCAGATACAATTATTTAAACAAAAATTTTCAAGTGGAAAAGATTGAGCATAAAAATCTACAATGTTCAGTAACATTTTCACATAACATTGAAAATAAGCTCGAAATTCGAGAAAATTTGATTATTCAATAATTGCAAACTGTTGGCAACTGTTGATTCTATATTTATCATTCACTATGAAGAGATAGCAGACATCATGTGTCTCCAGCGTTATTGTCCTGTCACCAGCTGGCTCAGATCTTTGAATAGTAGACTTGAGATGCGCGTGACTACCGTCTGGTTATCATTTTTCATAACGGCAAGGAAAGTTGTGTGAGTGCGCCACTCCAGATTTTTTGAAATGTCAATACTGTATCTATTGCAATTTTTATTGGTATTCCAATTACAGTCAACATTTTGTTTGAATGTATATACATAACTTTTGTATATTCAGTTTTTAAAATTAAAAAGTGGTTAGATGTAGTGCAATAAGCAGTTTATAAAAGTGTTTTACTGTAACATGGTAATGAAAAAATATTGATTTTGTATTTCATCATTCAATATAATATATAATAGTTTTAAGTTCTGTTTCTTACAGACATAAAATATTTTTGAGATTTCAGCTATACAATGGCAGAGTATATTAAATTACCATGGTAATTTGGTTGTAACCATCTCAGTTTTTTAAACAACTTACAATAATTTTTGTGGATCAAAATTGAAGTAATATGGTTTTTATTGTGTGTTTTTAATGTCACCTTACCAATGTACCGCATTGCACGGTAATATTTCTGTTACATGAAATCATATGTAAATAAATGGAAATATGATTTCGTATTTTTATCTCTTTCCAAATGATTTTAGAAATATTATCATGTAATTAGTAAGGTACCGGTTCAAAAGTATGGCTAATTCAACGTCTGTTGATAGTTGAAAATAATGGTTACCACGATGTTTTTTCAACTATTATTCAACGTTGAAAATAATGTGGAAACGGCGGACATTTTTTCGTGTTTTCAACGTTAAGGTATTACGTGTTTTTAACTTTATTTCAACGTTTCTGTGCTACCTGGGAAAGAATCGAATGCTTAACTAATGGTTGATTATAATGTTCATTAAAACGTGATATAATGTTTATCAAAACGTTAATATAATGTTTATCAAAACGTTGATAAAACGTTGAAAGTTGTCTGTAATGTTTATCAAAATGTTGAATACAACGTTCAAATAAATGTTTATTGAACGTAAAGGTCACTACCAAACTAAAGGTTGAATAAACGTTTAGAAAACGTTATGGCCAACAACATACAACGTTGTCTAAACGTTTCAAATGTTTAAGAGATAACATTTATTAAACGTTTTATAAACATCAGTGTGGGTGGCCTAATCGTAGCTACTGGTTTCAGTAGTGAGGCAGCCAGGGCCTACTCTTGAAAAAAATGTATCAAAACTATTCTCTCTTATTTATTCTTTTATTCAAACTATTTTCGTATTTGAAGGATTCAACAGGCTACAGCACAAATTATCTTACAATCTATTTTTTTTTAATTATCAACATAGGCTAGTTCATAATAAACTTGGTTTCAATGTTTCAAAAACTTCTCCATTCCATAAGCTTTCGAATGAGTATAAATTCGAAAAGGTAATTTCCATGATAAAGTGTTCAAAACTGCTATAGTGAGGTCCACGTTATAATGACAGTATTTGATCAACTTTGGTTTTGCTATCCTTGTCTATCATTTGACAAAGCCGGTGGTAATATCCTTTTCTAGGTCCACAACGATGACAATTATGTTTTTGACAGTGTAGAAATATAATTAGTTGATGCAGAAAATCGGCATTGCTATTCTTCTATCTTTATCCACTGCCATTATAAGGTGGACCACACTATAGTATCTGGAATGAACACCTTCAAAATGAAGAAATTCACAATGCATCAAGTGGTGATTTCAAAGGGGTGAAATCACCTGATTTATCTCTGACAATATTCACAAGTTTTAATCAACATTTCAACATTCTACAATGATATGACTTTTTCAATAACTTGCATTATTTCCTGTACCATAAATCCTGAATAAAATGACAAGAAGTGTATATGTTTCAGCCTATTTTCAGTATAGTTTTCAGTTTGCTTTCCAGTTAATTGGCATGATATGTATCAACTTTGTCTAGTAGAGAAGTGTTCGCCTTCATTATCATGAAATTTAACTTGATTGAGTACTTGAACATGTTATTGGTGTATGGAGAGTGTAAATGCAATTCAAGAGAGGCATAGCGTGTATACAGGAGACGTTTTCCTGACCCGAAACACCCATCTCATAACACGTTTTCAAGATTGACAGATGTCAAGATGGTAAGGGTCTAGGATCAGTTTCAAGGTACGAGAGGCCCGTCTTAATTTCTGAAGCTTTTGAGAATCTTATTCTAAAGTATTTCGAGCAGAATCCTCGATCCAGCATCCGGTGGGTAGCTGGGATGTTGGATGTTTCAAGAATAGTTCAAAGAATATCATAGAAGAATAACTTTCGACCATTTCATGATACCCAGTTCAAGAGTTGAATGAACATGATACTGTACCATTTTATTGACAGATCACAGATAAAAGTACGTTTACAAGAACTGGTGCTGTAAATTTCCACGATACACATACATGGACCTTTCATTTTCCCTGCAAGAATAAATGGTGAAGTTTATATTGACTTTCTGGTCAATGAGCTTCACGAATTGATGGAAGACGTGCCTCTCAATTTGAGGCAGAATATGTGGCTCCAGTTGGATGGCTGCCTACCTCATTCCCTCATTATGCTAGAAACGTCCGTGGGTGGCTTGATAACAATTATGCTGGGCGGTGGATTGGCCAAGGTGGACCCGTAAGTTGGCCACCACGTTCACCTGATCTTACTCCAATAGACTTCTACTTTGGGGGGTTGTGAAAAGTAAAGTTTACAGAGAACCTGTAGAGACCAGGGAGGAACTGATTCTCAGAATTCGATTGACGTTTAAAGTAATGAAGACACGGCCCAACGAAGTGAGACGGGCAACTCGAAGCTTGATGAAACGCAGCAGAAGTTGCATAAACAGAAATGGAGGTTATTTGAATTCCTGTAAGAAGTGAGCATGATATGTAACTTGATTACCATCAGTTTTTTAATTCTGTCATCCACTTTGAATTATTATTCTATAAATACATTTTGTTGGATCTTGTAAAATTGTATAATATTTTATATAGGATTTAGGCTATGTGCTACAGAAAATAATGCAATAATCAGGTGATTTCACCCTTTTAGGATCACGACTTGATGCATGCTGTTTGTGAATTTCCTCATTTTGAAGATGTTTATTCCAGATATTAGCAGTTTTGAACACTTTATCATGAAAATTACCATTTCGAATTTATACTCATTCGGAAGCTAATAGAATGGAGAAGTTTTCATAATATTGAAACCACTATAATCACCCCGAGAAAAATCGGTTTGAAATTTGACTTTGAATTTGAAGAATAGCATTTTTTCAAGTTTAAGCCCTAATAAAAAACTACTAAATATCTAACAACAGATAAAATTACATTAATCTTGTTTGAAATGTTTTTCTCTTTCCAACAATACCCTTGAAATTGAAATTCGACCAGTAGTTTTTGAGTTATTGAGTATTTAATGAC
Source organism: Nilaparvata lugens (assembly GCF_014356525.2). Lineage (NCBI taxonomy): Eukaryota > Metazoa > Arthropoda > Insecta > Hemiptera > Delphacidae > Nilaparvata > Nilaparvata lugens. Next base: position 27,344,842 of record NC_052510.1, on the reverse strand, counting down.
CGGAAGTGGGCATATTATTCTGAAAATATCGGAAAATCGATATATCTCGAAAACTAAGGTCGATAGGAAAAAAGTTTACTGAACATTTTTTGTCAGAAATGTCGAGTAGAATCTATGGTCAACGGCTGTTGATCATGTCCAACCTTGGTGGGACACCCTGTATAATATTTAATGGATTCTTATAGAGAATTTAAATTCACGTTAATTTGAAATTTGGTTCTAAATGGAGTAAATATGAACATTCCATCCCAATATTTAAATACATATTTACAATATTCCACTCCCATTTAGTACATGTATGATGAATGAAGCTGGAGACCACTGATTCCATCTGGAATCATGTAGTTTTTCCCCATTTTCCAGAAAAGAAAATGGATGAAACATATTTTTGAAGTTGTATGGGTTAATAATGAACTATTTTAGGAGTAATGGATTTTTTCAATTTTTTTTTATAAAATTGGCCTAGAAAGGGTTATTCTAAGTGGAGATATAATAGTTATTTCAATGCAATGAAAATATGATGAATAAAATAAAATGACAATATCATGTTTCTCAAATATTATACAGGACACAATAATTTCATTATTAATATCGGAAAAATTCAATTGAAATCCGGTTAAAAATTTATTGGATTTACAAGTGTTATGACAACACATCCTAGCTCTCACGATTAATACCAGCAGTGATTATTAAGTGACTATTGCAAGTAGCTATATCACCATATAGCTTCTGAAATTCTCATTGAAGTTACTCGTAATTCTTATGAGTCTTGGCAAAATAAACTCTGAATTCCAATACCATATGTCTATGGACGAATGAAAACAATTTTACATATAGAATATTTCTCGTAAACAGGTCATACACAAAATATACATTCAAGTAAATTTCCAACTCGTTGAGGGAAATTGAATTAAAAATATATATATTCAGGAGAACTTGTATCATTCTTCAAGACTCAAACTTGACAGTTCACAAAAAATAAGAATACAATGAACATCAGAGAGTAATAAAATGAATAAAATATGAATTTGAAAAAAACAATTTAATATTGTAATTTATATATGAGAGCTGTTTACATTAATTTTAAACGATTGAAATTGAATTTTAAGATGGATTATGTTATACTGAATGGGTTAATTGCGATGGAGAATTTGAACTCTGTAATCTATTGTGTAGATGTGGATGCTGCATATTCAAGCTCTGAAAGTATTTTGCAAACTCATATACAATTTTCAAGTACAATTAATGAAGCAGTAAGAGGTCGGTAAAGCACCGTTCCAAGGCGCTGAAACCTTAGGTAACAGGTGGTCTAGTTCAAGCTATTCAAACAAGAAACAAACTTTTCAATATAATGAAAAGGGACCGAAGTAATGTTCGAGCTGAGCAACATTTTGAAAAGGTTCAGGGATAAGGTGCAAATTTGGATTAGGAAATCTGTAATCCATTATATAATAAAGGAGGGAATCGGCATAAACACGTACGAGATAGGAAATTCACAATTCACGAATCATCACCTCTGAAATAATGAACTGATTAACTTGAAATTTTGCATATACATTCTCAATTTACCGAGGATGGTTATAGGCCTATTTGAAATTCTTCAAGATTTGAGTAGGTCAATTAGGTTAACTAGACCCTTGCAGAGCACGGGTTACCTGCTAGTAGAATAATAAAATTACCTTGATCGCTCCGTCCGCAAAGCCAAACGCCAAACATTTCCCATCAGCCGAAAAACCACAACAATTCAATGTTTGGTCGAAAGACAGATCGTTCTTCTCCTTATTGATCAAGTTGCAGAGTTTCACCATCTTCGATGTAGCAACAGCCAAATAGTTGGAGCTACTCAAATCACAACATCGAACCAGAGCTAATCCTTCAAGGAGATCATTATCATTTCCATTAGTCTGGGTCCAATTGTCAACTATCTCCACTTTGTTGATAACCTTCCACATCTAGAACATATTCAACGTTTTACAATAAGAATCTGTACAAGATTTGTAAGAAAATTACTTTTTTTTAAGAACCACTGCTTCATCCATTTGAGATTGGATCTTTTACAGAAACTTATTCTTCGTAGAAATAATTTCATTCTCAAAATTTAAACTTGTAAGATATTGTTACATGTAATATTGAAGAATCAGGCTTCGCAACCAAAAACAGGTAATATACAATGTTAAAATAAAATCACTTCACTTATATGGGATACTTTATTCAAATTAATAAAAACAATATAAAAACGTGTAGTACCCTTTTATTAAAAAACTTTAAAATATTTTAACGACTAGTTTCGACCATTGGTCATTTTCAAGTTAAAAAACTTTAACGTCATTTTTTAACTTCATGGCCAATAGTCGAAACTAGTCGTAAATATTTTAAAGCTTTTAATAGAAGAGCACTAGTTCATCACATTGTCAATTTCACCATCTTGTAGTTTACATGTATTTTCTGTTACGTTGGGTTGCATCAAGTAACATAGACTACCTTAAATCAGCAGATGCAATCTTGGTCGATGTGACATAATAATTATTCAAAGTATTATGAATAATTAGAAGGATGTGTTTCGGCTTCAAATAGCAAACAATGAAATATTAACAGGTTTAAAGTATTAAAAATAAATAGTGACATAAAATCTAAAAGAATTGAGATTCTAAACTACAAATTCTTAACTATAAATTCTCCCCCCCCCCAATATTTCTCAGTGGAAAAGAAATTTAGGATCTATTTTATATGATTTTTGTTCGGAATAAGGATTGGATGAGGAATATTCACCTTAATTTGTTGGTTCAGCTCTACTAGAATCAGCTCATTGGTATCAGAGGAATACCACACTCCTTTCACCTTACTTCGGGCTTGGTATTCTATCTCATCAGACCTATAAAAGATCTGAAAATGCAAAATATTGGGAATATATTCCAAATAGAATATATTGGGAATATATATCTGAATAGAATTCATTACAGGTCTCAATACTTAGTTTATTGACATTAGAGCAATAACGATTACGGTATTCATGGAAAGCTCAATGAAAGTATAAAATTGTAAAACAAAATAATATAAGAGAATAGCGTTTCTGATGTTATCTAAAAATATCTATTCCTTCCAAATATAATCAAACAAAGAAGAAAAATTTAACTTGCAGACAATTTATCAGTATTTCCTTATAGCAACTATTTAATTATTAATGGAAGGTATTTTAGTTGCATAACTCGAATGTTCTATAATATTGCATAATAATTCATAAACAGTACTTTGCTGTAAATGGTATATAATTTTGTGAGAATAAAAATAATTTCATTTAATTTAACATTAAATTTATATTAGACAAAACCACTAATTAAAATAAACATGAGAAGATTCTTCTTCATTGGTTATTCTCAATTGAAATTTCAGGTCAATAATTTAATAGAAGCTGTTGGATTTAAACCTTCGTTTTCAGTATGACGCGTTATGGCCAAAGGTTATTTCTTAAAATGTTATTTTTTATCCTCCATAGGAGAACACTTGTGCTTTTTTATGCTAATACTATCAAAATGACGCTCTCTTTTTCGCTCTTTCTCTCACATAATTAGTTCAAAGGCTTTCTGGCTACTGTGAAATCTGGCAGCACTGTACTCCATAAGAGCAATGCTGAAATCTATAGGTTTGCACAGACTATGGGTAATAATTTCAAGTACCAAAGGCTAAAAATCTATTGGCACTTGGAACTCTATTCAAAAAGAGAATCAATTTGAATAGAGATTATTTCCACCGAGTAGAATAACAATAACAGTTTTGAAGGACTTTGTTGTAAGATTGGCAAATACACGCTCTTCGTCAATTATTATCATGCACATTTGTAATGAAATTGAAATGATTGTTATATCACTTTTTTCTAAATTATTTGTGTAAAAGGTAATACAGATAAATTTCATGATCTGTTCATTCATATGAGAAAATAGAGGCACTCTTCACTTCTCACCTTGACCAAATGTTTACTATCAACGCCAACGATAAGATTTTCGCTTTCAACAACGAAAACCTTGACTAGAACAACAAGGGACGGATTTCGGTTGCCATCTTTGAAGTGGAGAGAGGTGCTTGAGTGCCCGGTGCTTAGGTCGAACAGCTGGACAGTACCGCAGTCTGTGCCAATCACCACCACACTTCCATTGCTGTCAATATGGCACGATGTCACGTTTGTTTTCAGATCGAATTCAGTTGTGATGGATTGAGCACCTATGACCTATCACAGTTATCACAAAAGACCACATTAGAACTACTTGTGTCGAGAAATTGGAAAACGACTGAAGAACGATGACCGATAAGAAACATATGAATTATTCCGAAAACAGGATCTCAGTACAACTTAGTTAGTGTTGTGCTTACAAACCAAAACAAACATAATAGATATTAACATGAATTAGAAGAAATTTCGATTTCCCCTCAATTTTCACTTGATCCGTCATTTTGTTATTTCGAAGGCAGCATTCCTTGTTAATTGAACAAAAAATTCCACTTAGGATGAAAACATAGTAAAGTGGCGAAGGTAGCTTCAAACTCTTAAAGCTTGAGGTGTTGAAAAGAATGTATGTATTCAAATGGTGGCGCACAAAGTGGAGAGGTATTTTTTTGGCACATTTAAATACATGCATTCTTTTGAAAACTATCAAACTTGAGGATACCTTCGCTGATCTACTATGTTTTTGCTCTTAGAGTAATTGGTCTTCAAAGACCCAAAATTGAGTAATAGAGGAACCGGTACTGATAACTAGTTTGTAATGCAGTGCAGTGATTATTGAGATCTTCCATATAGTAGGCTCAAAGCCAATATTTTGCAAGATGAAAGGAGTAGATTTGAATTATTGAAGGATGAATAGGTATTTTCAATCATCATATTTTCTAGACAAGTTTTCAAGTAAAAATGTCCAGTGACTCAATGGTCAAATATGCAAAAGTCCAGAAATACTGATTAGAAGGAATCAAAGCTTATAAACTTATTTTTACAGATAAATTGCTTATTGTTAATGTTTAAATACATTTTTGATATGATGTGAAAAATAGTTCTGAATAATGATATTGATGTAAATCACTTATAATCAAGACTGACCTTGAAGCCATTGATGCAAGGCAGAACGAGGGTAGGTTGTTGCAGGTGGCCACTCCAGTTGGGGGCTACACACAGTTTAGACGCCTGCTCGTTGGCAGCGAGTTCCAGCTTCTCTCTGTGCAAATTCCCGTTCTCACAAAGCACCAGCATGTAGCTGGTATTCTCTTTCATCAACAAATCTATGCTCATTATTACTCTGCAATTAAAACACAATATTTGTTAGAATTATGCAATTTCTTAGTTGGAAATTTTATTCAATAATAAGGGTCATTTTTTGTTTTTAGAAATTTTGAAAAAAAGCCAGTGAGGAAAGGTTATTAAACATGAATCTCAATTTTATAATGAAATAAAAATAATGATTTTATTTATCAGAAAAACTCATTATACAATAATTTTTGTAATAGTACAATAAACAAAATAATAACAATTGAAAATTAATATCAATGAATCCTTATGATCAAATTACACATATGCAAAGCTTCAAAGCTTGACCGCATATGGGAGTATCTACAAAAGAAATTAAAAAGAAAATATTCATTTTGATAACAGTAGCCTACATAACCAATAAAAAAAAAACATTAAAGATGACACATTCACATGATTTTTGCACTACCAGCTATACATAAATATGTATAAAAATTGCATCCAATCACAACATAACAATAATATTAATGAATTATAAACTATTTTCACACTATTTGTTCAAAATTTACCATATTGGAAACCATCAATATGTTCTCATAAGAAATCCAAAGCTAAGAACTATTAATTATACAATAATATTATACATACTTTCTACATCTTCTTCACTCAGATTTAACAGGAAAGTCTTGAAATTACGCTTGAACAGCTGTGGTGAGCCACTATGCACAATGCATAGGGCAGTTTATTATAGAATTTTCCTTCTAAGAATAGAAACGATTTTCTAAAAAAAGTTGAATTGGGTCTTGGCACTCTAACCTGACCAGCCCTCCGAGTAAGAGGCGCATGCTCAGCCAAATCCACTGTATTCCCCAAGTTCCCACTAGCCCAATAAAACTGCATAAGTACTTTAAATATGTATAATGATCTTAGGCAAAGAATCCTCAAATTGTTGAAGAGATTGGAGTGAGCAATAGGTTCTTTATGCAAGAAATGAAGCAAGGATCTCTGTAGACGCATTAGTGGTTTCAAGTGGGTAAAGTAAGTACATCCCCAACATGATATGCCATATGAAAGTCTGGAATGCGCAAGTGAGGAGTATACTTTCTTCAGAATATAAATTGGGCATACATTTCTTATATGGTAGAATCTATGAAGAAGCATGCGCAGGCTATTTTTCAACATCCGCACATGGCTCCTCCACAGAAGATCATCCTCCATAGATATACCCAAATATTTTACTTGACTGGATTGTAATATATTGGAACAGTTACAGCTATCATGATTGAGGCAGTGAATGTTATTATAAGCAGCAGCACTGGACTGAGTAAAACAGGAATTATTGTCAGTTTTATGAGAGTGATAACACGTTACTATATCAATCTCATTAATACAATCGTCATTGAAAATAGTCTCAGAACATTTTGTGTCATTGGCCATAGTAAGGGAGTTGAGAGTTTTTGAAGTTGAGAGAGTATTTTAATCCACGGATAGGTGTGTTGTCATTGTTCACTGTTGATTTTGAGAAGTAGGATTTACATTTTGGAACAATAAGCAGAAAAGATAGGCTTGAAGGTTAACAGTGCAAAAACTAAAAACTTGCATGGAGCAGCAGCACCTGGAAGAAGACTTGCTAAAAATTTAGTTGTGGACAGGAATGAAATAGAGGGAGTAGCGTCATTCAAGTATATCGGAGCAACACTGAATAAGAGAAACGAAATGACTGAGACTGATCCAAAATGGAAATAGAGCATTTCTGGTAAATGCAAGCTCATTCAGGGGCCGTCAGATTAGCAGAGAGGCCAGAATAAAATTATACCTCAGCTTTGTACGCCCTGTAGTGACCTACGGTAAACTCCAGGTCTTTGAAAGAAGAGTACTGCGGAAAATTTATGGACCAGTATGACAGGGTTTCAAATGGCGAATCCATTCCATCAAGGAATTGGAAGACTTGAGGAGATGACAGACCATAGTTCGATTAATAAAGGCTCAAAGAATCAGGTGGTTTGGTCATGTGGAGAGGATGACCGGGAGCAGATTCCCTAAAATTGTGATGCGGGAAAAGCTCAAGACACAGAGGAAGACCCAGAAACAGATGGTTGGATGTTAGGAGTTTGGGAGTGAGGGGATGGAGAGGCTTAGTCAATGATGGAGATGGTGGCGGTTGATAGTTGCCGAGGCCAAGGCTCACCATGGACGCCATAGCGGCATACAACAAGAAGGATTTACATTATTTGTTGCCAGAATTTTGATACATTTTCAGCTCACCGTCGCTTAATTGAATTTCAATAATCTAATATGATGTCTCGAGTTGCAATGATTACAATTGCAAACATTTATGTCTCTCATTGGTTGGAAAATAATCTATCTATAATAATAATGAAAAAAAAAATGGCTTACACACGTACGGGATAGGAAATCAACGAATAACGCAGCATCACGTCTGAACTACTGGACTGATTAACTTGAAATTTTGCTTATAGATTCTTAATTTACCGAGGATGGTTATAGGCCTATTTTTAATTCTTCAAGATTCCAGTACGTCAAGTTTTCAGTCTGTCAAGTTTTTAATTGGACCCTTGCGGAGCACGGGTTAGCTGCTAGTATATAATATTTTTCTCTCAAAAATTAGAATTGTGAATTCATGTAGTAAATCGTATTGTAATAATGATATATTTATAAATTTCATATAAAATAATAGTCATAGCGTATATTGTTTAAATATACAAAATAAATTAATTGTACTGCTTGTATATTTTTGTTCACTTTTAACTGGTTTGCAGACGTCACGGAGCGAGTACTCGAAGATGAATTGGTTTTATTTTGTATATTCAAGTTATAGTTTGTTAAGTACTGATGATTATTCTATTTTAACTTTTTGATCACGAATACTGGTTAGTGTGATCAACTTAGTTCCTGATTTTTAGATTGAAATTTTCTATGCTTTTGTAAAAAGGGATACAATTTAATTATTTCATACATAATTTGTATAATAGATCATGCTTAATTTGTTACTGTGTTGCATGTTCATACTTTTTCACTATTGATATACAACTTGAATTTTAAAAACACTTATGAAGTGAAAAATTCACTTACTATTAGTAGAGATATCGTCACTAAGTTTACCATTTTTTATTTCATAAGTGTTTTTTAAAGTCTGAATTTGTCTGAACTAAAAAAAAATTATTTGTTCAAATAAAAACTGATAAGATGTAATAATAGACTGAAAAATAATATAATAGCATGCTCACATACTCACTGGCTAGATTCATAGATGTACTCCCGCTGCAGATGTCCATTGGCCAAGTTGTACAGTGACACACAATGCCTGCTAGTGGTGAGAGCTATGAATGCGCCATTTTCCCCCACCCAACTTCTAGTTACGAAGTTTTCCTGTGACTTTTGGTAAGTCCATGAGCACAAAACATCGTAATTTTTATTGGTGCTGACTTCAGCACCACTTGCTTGCAAATAAGAATTTTTAATTCTGATCACCTCCACCTTGTTACCAAGAACGAGAACAAAGTTCGAATGGCCTTCAATTGCTGTAATAAAACAATATTATAATTCTTGTTATAAAATAAATAATCATTTTTCAAAAGTTGTTTATGAAAAATGTAGCTGACTAGTTCGATATTATCAGATTTTTACTAATTAGAGCTAAACAATAATTATTACAGTACATTGATGCAAGAAATAAATGCAATAGGTAGTTCTCGAATTGAAGCTGTTCAGCATCTATACTTATTCAGAAAATAAGCGTTTTGGATTATGGAATAGCAACTGGTTCAATTTTTATTTTTAATCTCTCAATATTTTCTTATATTCTTATAATCGTCAAGAGTTTTCATTTTTTAAACATGATTTTTCAACTTTGAAGACTTTTTTCCACATGATTTTGAGGACTTTAACAACAAGAATTCATTTATTGTAATATTGTTTTTATGAATGCATTGATTGCAAGTGAAAGTTTGCCTGAAACGGTGCAGTAACATACTGCATTCAAAAAATGTTCCTAGAGCCTTGTAGGATGTGACTAGTCGCAAAGCATTGTAGAAGCCAATAGGATCATTTCAAATTATTCATTTAGGGAAAAATTTCCCTAGAACGTAGAAGTGTTGAAAATTGAATAGAATTTTCTATAAATAAAAGTTCTTATTAAATAAACATTTTAAGAATGTGCTAGAATATTATATTTTCATATATTTTCAGAACGTCGTGTAACGTAACCTTGATGAGTTTGATTAAGAGTTATGAGTTATGTATTGTTTGAAATTTTTTACTACTTATCAAATAAAAGTGGGGAATCGAAAATATAATAGAAATGTCCAATGAATGTTTGAAGAAACTTACCATGAACATGAAATGAAAGGATAAGAAAGCTTAATAATCTACTTGATAGCATGTGTTCTTACGAGGGTGTGTGCCGTTCACTCCGACAATGGTGTGCAAACATTTGACAGCTGAGTCGAAATTGTAATTCTTTTTCTTCCTTGCAAAGAGACCGTCGACCGACATTGAAATGAGAGTCTTATTATCACAGCCCACTAGCACTGTGCTCCCATCCGTTGAGAAAGCACAACACCTGGCAACTGAGGCGGTTTTGTCTTCCCACATTGATCGCAGAACATCCACACCGCCAATGTCTTTTTCGAAACACCACATCTATTAAAATGAACAACAGTAGCATTCATTACAGTGAAGAGACGTTTCAGTACAGATTGAATAATGGTTTGAAATTTGATTGGCTAAATTATCTTGTTTATTATACTTAAATCAAAGCTTAGTTTCAATATGACATATGTTGATGAATTAAAGACTGAAATTAGTTCCAAAGACGCGATAATCAATCTGTTGAGTAACGATGCGCAAAATGATGCGGACAAAATTTTAAAACTTGAAACTGAATTGAAATCTATGAGGAGGAATTCGATTCATCAAATAATAATGATGATTTCATCACGCCGAGAACTACAGTTAGAGTTCGAAACAATGCAACTTGTGCTATTAAAGTCACTAACAGATTTACAGTACTCTCAGAAAATATTTCAACATCAACTTGCTCAAAAAGGTCTACATCCGATAAACTACTGGTCAAGGCGCAAATACATAGATCCACTACACCTGAAAATAAATCTTTCTCAAAACGCAGAGTAGTCAACAAAAGCTCCAACAAAAAGAAAAGGAGAGTAACTATTATGGCAGATAGTCAAGGTGAACAATTGAGTGGATATCTGCAGCATCTCCATGATGACTTCGACGTCTTCGTTTACACCAAGCCAGGAGCCAAACTAAAGCATGTTGTTCAGGATGGGCTCGTTTTTGTTCGCGATTTTACTGAGGACGATTTTATCATCATATTAGCTGGCTCAAACGATCATCACTTGGATGAACCTTATCAGCTAACCCTGTTTCAAGGAATAAGTTCTCTTCTCGAACTAAACCTGAAAACGAACATCATCTTGTGTAGTGTGCCTTTACGGTATGATGACCAGCGGCTCAATGAAAACATTCTCCACTCCAATTCCAACTTGTCTCGTATGGTGCGCAACTTCAATGGCAAAATGAAACTTCACTACTTCGATATAAACATCTTCCTCCAAAGAACTCATTTCACGAGACACGGTCTACATTTCAATCGTCAAGGAAAAAGACTAATTTCAAAACAATTAATAACATTTGTTAAGCAGAATTTTATTAATAATGTTAACATCGTGTCTATGTCTGTTGAAAATGAGGTTTCCACAAGGCAGCATACGATTCAATCCCTCGAAATTCCTGAATCTCCCGACATTCAATACATTGGTTCCTTTCCTATGACACCCACCCCACCAAGTTTACCTGCATCCTGTGACCAAACTCCTGAAGATACAATCGTTACAGAGATGGATTTTCCAGTTCAATCCTTACATCAGTCCATAAATGAAACCGATTTTTTAGACAGTTCAGCAAGTAATTTTCTCAACAAAACAATCTAAGTGTTCACAATTCAAGTAGAAATCTCAATGTCTTTTCAATATTTTATTGTGATGTACAATAGAAAACTTTGAACGTGATTTACATCTAAATGCAAACAGCTGAATGGAAAATACAACTGTAGCCTAATTCAATAGCTTTAATGATAGCTTATTCTATTATTGCGGGTAGGGAATATAGAAAGGATTATTAAAGCCTAGAGAGCCATCAAGACAGGAATATATGGAAGCTCCTGGAAAATGAAGGATCAAGGACTATAGGGGTAAAAGGTGAAGACAATCAGGATAGCAATAATATGACTCAGCTCAGATGATTTTTCTTATTTTATCGCCATTAATCAATTAATTCTAATTATGAGCTTATTTTTATTGCCATTAATCAATTAATTCTAATTATTTGGAATAAATTTATTCAATTTGTGTTCAAAGATTACTTGACTATAAAAGCCCAACAAAACAGGGTTTTTCCTAAGTAACTCCGTAGCTTAGTGGATAACGCGCACGGGCACGCTTCACGAATCACAGGTTGAGGGTTCGAGACCGAGACCTATCAACCTCTTTTTTTCTGCAGGACATTTTCAACTCTTATGAAGATTATCCACGTAGTTTTGAAAAAAATTGAAGAATAATCATTATTCTATTTTCTATATTTCCTGGACATAAAAGATATTGTATTTTACAACACCCAATTTTCCCCGGTGCAAAGAACGGGTTATCTGCACCTATTTAATAATAAAAATCTGCTATCAGCTGCTTTCTCAACTTTACAGCATCTCTCAAATTGGGATATAAAGTTATTACAGTTGCTACCGTCCAGCCAATTCACTGCCTCTAACTCTGTTTCCCAAACCAAAAATGTCGGACGCCGCCTAATGCTGGACAAGTTTCCATAATGTGTAGTACCTAAGTTTTTTTTTCTCCCATATTACAAAGCGAAACTACCCACTGACTTTCCTCCCTTTCGTGAGCAGTAAGAGCAGAATTTAGTCTAAACAACGAGGCTCGAGCTTTAATTAATAGGGTTACAATTTTCTATAGAAAGTTTTATTGTGAGATATTCTAATATTCTCATGAATATTTAGATCCTTGTACTAACCTTGTGAAACCTTGCTTTATTCTCTTCTCCAATTCAAACAAGCCTGAACTTTTCTTTCACTTTTCCAAAGAGACGATTCACCCTTCTATTCACTATAATCACTCAAGCACCTAACTAAACTACACTCGAATTCTTACATATTGATGGGGAGTGGAAAATACGAACAAATACTGAAATTGATAGCATCTAGCAAGGTTCTAACATTGCACGTTTCATCAAATCAAGGAAAATCAGCTGGCTTGGACATGCATGTCGAATGGGCGAGCAAAGAATGCAGAGGCAATTGAAGGCTCACAAGTAATACATTATTGCAACAACAAGAATAGGCAGGCGATGGCTGCGATATGCCAGTGAGAGCATCCAAGCTCAACCAATGCAATCTCTGGCTGCTCACAAAGTCCCATTGCGTCAGTGGTATACAGAAAAAAATAGTGGGGGATTCGTAACTTAGGCGTAGACAACATCTAAACTTTGGGGGAGACACCAGGTGTTTTGTATGAACTGTTAAGTTTGCAATCAATTATAAGAACACTTGTTTTTATTAGTACGGTACACTCTTTAATAAATTTCATCATTCAAATCATTACAGATAATCAATTATTTAGATTACAAATCAAGTTTTAATGGTGGTTTTATCTGCCGACCATAGCGTGAGGTTTTTCTCTCCCCATTATTGTAGTCAATTCCAGCATTAACCATTCCATTACCCTCATTCTCCTGTTCAACATCCTCATTTTCATCAACAATAGTCCCATTCCCTACATGATTCCTTTGATCAACTGAAGTGAATTCCTCATAAAATTTGATGGTAGTATTTGGAAAATTTGCCCTGCACTTGATATATTTTTTCAAGAAATTAATATTTCTTCTTACCACATTACCATTGACATTTGCAACTAAATATGCCCTCGGAACATCATTCAGTTTCTTTATAATTGTAGCTTTCTCCCAAATTCTAGTAAATGTATTAAATAGTAACACAATTTCCCCAGGAGCAAAAGAATGCTCATTTTTTCTGCAAGTTTTATCATAGTTTGTTTTCATCTTCAATTGATTATTTAAAATCTTGTCACCAACCTGTTCCATCAAAGCTGATGGCATGTTGGTGATAGGCAAACGAGATCTCAGTGACCTACCCTGTAGTAAGTGTGCAGGAGAAACATCCAAAGAAACCACTGGTGTGTTATTATAATTGAGAGTCCCCAGCTCAAGATTTTTGACACCACATTTTCGCACTATGCTTTTAAAGATACCTACAGCTTTTTCTGCTAGCCCATTTGATTGTGGATAGATGGGACTACTATGCACAACTTGGAACGACCAATCTTTTGCAAACTGTTTAAACTCATAGCTGGAAAATGGCACATGATCAGAAACTACAGTGACTGGTATTCCAAACCTTGACAATATTTTCTTCACTTTAGCAATTATTTCTGATGAAGACTTACATTGTAAAGACTCAATCTCTAACCACTTGGTATAGTAATCTTGAAGTACTAAATATGGTTTCCCCCCAAACTCAGCAATATCAAGTCCAACTTTGTGAAATGGCCTATCTATTACTCATGACTGATCATGGGTAACTTGATCAATGCCCGTGCATATGTTTGACAAATATGACAACATTGGACAAAATTCTTTATATCACTGGACATACCAGGCCAATAGTACAGTAATTTAGCTTTCATTATTAATTTAGCATAGCCCAAGTGTGTTTCATGTAATATGGACAGAATGTGCTGTCTCATACCGCAAGGTACTAATAACCTATCATCCACAAAGCATAACCCATATTTGACAGTGATAGGCCTATCATTTTTCATATTAAAATAATGCCTCAAGTCATCCAAGTATAACTTATCCTTATTGTCAGGCCATCCATTAGAATAGAAATCCTTAATGCAAGACAAACACTCATCTTTATCAACAGCTTGTTTAAATCTCACCATCTCATCAGGTGTCATACTTAAGACAATTCCATGATCAGGACTAATAACTGAATGTACAAACACTTTTTCAAACCTACTAGAATCTTCAAGACTTTCCTCACATTTCTGGGAATCTCTACTCAAGTAATCAGGTATATGCATGTACTTACCCTGAACAAACTCTAATTTCAAGTTAGGCTATAAGGAAATAACCTTTCTTTTAATTTTTTCAATCTATTATTAGCAACCTTACACATATTTTTTGTACAAATAGATAAGAGAGGTTTATGATTTGTTTGAACTTAAACTAGAGATCTATAAATATATTCATGAAATTTTGTACATGCAAACCAGATAGCTAACATTTCTAACTCTATTTGCGCCCATGACTCTTCATTGGAGTGCAAACTTCGAGATGCATATGAAATTATCCGCCCTTCTTGCATAATACAACAACCTATTATACAAACCAGCATAATACAAACATAATACAAACCAGCATCCCGTCCTGGATGCATCTGTTTGAATAATCAATTCTTTGTTGGGATCAAAGCTTGCAAGCACAGGGGCCTTGAAAGACTCTCCTTGATTTTATCTACAGCTTTGGAATGCAACCCAGTCCATACAAATAAAACATTATCTTTTAATAATTCTCGTAGAGGGGCAGTTAAAGTTGCCATATTGGGCAAAAATTCTCTTACATAATTGACAAGTCCTAAAAACTTTTGAAGTTGCTTCTTGTTACTAGGATAAGTCAATGCCTGAATGGCAGATACACGTTCTGGATCAATAGCCATACCATTAACATCAAAAATATGACCTAGAAACTTGACTGTATTAACACAGTATTGAATTTTTTTCAAATTGAATTTAATATTATACTTGCGTGCTCTTTCCAATACCTCAATCAATATGTTATTCATTTCATCCCTAGTTTGAGCAGCAATAAGTATGTCATCAAAGTACAATACTACACCAGAAATATCTCCAAAATACTTATCAACTAATTTCATAAATGCCTCTGGTGCTACTGCTAAACCAAAAGGCATTCTCTTAAAACTAAGAGTCCCAATTGGACTTGCAAATGAGCACAGCTTACTTGATTCTTTAGTAAGTGGAATGTGATAAAATGCATCTTTAATATCTAATAAGCTATACAAACGTTTACCTTTCAACTTGGGGTGTATTTCACCAAGAGTGGGAATTGGAAATTTTTCAATTACAACACTTTTGTTCAATTCTGTTGGACTTAGACAAACTCTCAGAGATTTATCTGGTTTCTCCACAATAACTACATCATTTAACCATTCAACTGGTTCATCTGTTTTGCATAAAATACCTTCATCAATCAAGTTATTCAATTTTGTAATATAAGCATCCTTGAGCTTGTGTGGAACTCTATTATATGTGACAGTGGCTGGGGTTACATTATCTTTCAATTTAATACTATAAGAATCATTCACTTTACCCACCCCATCAAATACATCACCATATTTATGAATGAAATCATCTTTAGTTTTCAAACTAATTGTAACCTGGTCTGAATTTACGATAGAATTCGCATTTACTTCAACAGCCTCAAGCCGAGCAATCAACCCTAACCTAACACAGGTCGACCTACTCAATAGTGGTTCTATGGATTTCAACCCATCAGATGGTGTAGTATCATCAACTACAAAAAAATCACTGAAAATGGTGCAACCTTTACACTCAAATGTTAGTTTTACTTTTCCTACAATCTTAATACTACCACCTCCATAGGCACTAGCAACTACATTAGCCTGTTCCAAAGTTGGTGTTGGCACATAATACTTCAACATTTTACTATATAACGAGTAAGGTATAGTATTGATATCTGCCCCAGAATCTAACTTAAATTTTACATTACAACTTTGAAACTTCAAGTACTCTCTCCAAGGTTCATCTGTATTCGCTTTTACTACATTTAAATCAACAGTCTCTACAGCAGTCATTTGTTTTCGGCACCCAACTACAAAATGACCAAACAATCCACATCTGTTACATGTTTTCCCATAAGCTGGACATGCTCTAGGTTGATGTTCTCGACCACACTTTTTACAATCATACGGCAGTCCGGCAGGTGAAGGTGATGAGATGTGCTTACCTGGAGTCTTCTTCCATCGTTCAGTCTTTGATTGTGAGTGATGTTGAGTAATGGTAGCCATTTCAAATTGTTTATCATTGTTAACCGACATCACAAGTTGATGATTCTCCTGTGCTGTGCTGATTCTCCTCAGCTGCACGACAAAATTGAATAACTTTATCAAAATCAATTTCTGGATCTCGTAGAAGTCTTTCTTGCAAAGCTCGATCATGAAGTCCTAACACAATCCGAACTTTCAAAAGATTATCTGACTGTTCTTTGAACTCACAGTTCTTAATAAGCCTTTTCAATGATAACAAAAAATGATCAAATGTCTCACCTTCTTTCTGAGTGCATTGAAAAAATTTAAACTGTTCTATAATAACATTAGTTTTTGGTTCACAATGACGATTTAACCCTGCCAAGATATCCTTTACTGGTTTGTCTGTTAACCCTAACGACTCAATGAGATCATTGGCATCATCACCAATAAATGAATGCAACAAAGCGGTTTTAACTTCTTCTTTAGAATTATTTAGTTCATTTGCAGTTAAATATAGTTCAAACTTTCGTACAAACACTTTTAAATTCAATGACACATTACCTGAAGTCACATCAAGCGACGTAGGCTGAGATATTAACGACGACTGCACCATGTTTTGTATGAACTGTTAAGTTTGCAATCAATTATAAGAACACTTGTTTTCATTAGTACGGTACACTCTTTAATAAATTTCATCATTCAAATCATTACAGATAATCAATTTCACATTACACATTGTTATTAAAGTCCACCATCTTAACTGACAGGCTGGCGCTCAAATCACAGGTGCACCAACCCAACACCAGGGGGTGTTAAAATACCACCTAACCAAAGAAGGGTCTAGGGGCTTTCCCCCAAAAATTTTGAAAATATTCTTTCAATATTTGGTGTGATCTTACGCAATTTTCACTTGAAAACTACAATTTCATTCAATGTTTTTTTTGTATTCAATAGACCACTTATTATTTTGATTTTCCCTTGAAAATTTCAAGGCCTATGGTTTTTTGATCAAATAACGAATGGAATGTAATATAATTTTATTAGTCATTCAATAGTTTCAACAAAATAATAATTCATAGTAGACATGAATAGGCCTACTCATTATTACATTGTATGTTATAATTTTTGCTCCAAAGCAGTTTTTAAACAAACTTCAACATCATAGGCTTACTTTTAACTTGATTCACGATTATTTTTCATGTTTTCATGACTTTTACATTGGTACTCAAACTTGAATTTTGGTGGGGGTATAAAGCCATTTTTCTAAATATTGTGGGGATGTTTCCCCGCTACCAACGATGGAAACTACGCCCGTTGATCATAACTGGGACGTTTTCTCATCAGAAAAAATTTCTGGAGCATTGTTCAAAGATATGAACTACTATAAGCCGTCACACTTTCCAACCACATGCATGACACCAAATAAAATGAAATTAACTAGAACAATACAAGCTATATTGAATTTCTTTATAACAATAGATGATAAAAAGTAACAAAATTGACTCACTTTCATGTGCTCTCTGTAGTTTTCTGCTATCTTAGTCCCTTCGCATTAGACCACTCACTGTCTAGCTCATAATTTATTATCATTGTGGAGCCATTCTCTCATCCCTTGAATGTTTTTTCGATTTATACAATATAAAGAAAATACAACATTGAAAGCTAATTTTTGTGGATGATGTGGCCACAAAATAAATTAAAGTCCCTTTCTCAGGAATTTTATACTTGCCCAAATCCCACCTCCCTGGATACGACACTACATAGCTTATAAAATCACTTCACTTATGGGCTACTTTATTCAAATAAATAAAAACAATATAAAAACTTGTAGTACCCTTTATTAAAACTTTAAAAAGTTTTAATAAAACAAGTTTTTATAAATTCGTACAGCTTATGTATGTCGGCTTGTATGTATGTATGTACAGCTTATTTGATCGGAGGCAGCTTTCAAGTAAACACAGAAGCAGTAAATCTATTTTCACTCTTCCTTTCAATTTCAAATTCAAGATACTCAACCAGTTAAAAATATTATCAGATGTGGAGTATCCCTTTCGGAAACCTGCTTGATATTCACTTGGTATTTTATTCTTCTTCACCGCCACTTCTCTAATCTGTTCAGTGATATTCCAGCAAACCACTAGGCAAACGAATTTACAAACCTAATTTCTCTATAATTTTCTCTAATAAGTTCCCTTTCTTTGAAAATAAGAAAAATAACTGCCTCCTTGAAAGAACTTGGTCTGTAACTAAACAAATCTGCGGTCTGTAACTCAACATTGAACAAAGATAGCACCATCTCATACAACTCATCAGAAGCCTTCTTGTAAAATTCCAATGCTCCAATTCTAATTCCCTTAGTGATACTCCGGGAATTATTGTCACTCACCTAATACTTTGATGAACTAGCTATCCTAGCAGCCGTTTTCTTCTATTACTTCTTTAAACTGTCGTCTGGTGAACTTCATGTAAGTTTATTTACTCCTATTCAATTCCACTAGTAGGTTCTAAATATTTGTCAACTGTATTGTTCATTTAACCGAAGAATATCATGCAAAACGAAATGACAAGTCAAAACAGAACTCACAATTTTAGTAATAATAATAATATCGAGTGACCTGGCTGGCTCAGCTGTCAGATTTTTCAGGTTGCAACTGATTAATTTCAGAGTCCCTGACATGACCTAACGACTGCTTTTCAGGTAGCCGGGACCGACGGCTTAACGTGTTCATCCGAAACACGGGAGTGGTCCAAGAAAAATATCTTGCCCGGGGCTGGGATTCGAACCCGGGCCTCTGGATTATAAAGCCAGCATCTAATTCACTCGACTACGGCCAGTCCGTATCTTAGTTAAACGAGATAAAGAAGCTAGTCAAAAATTCAACCGTTCACCTCGGTAGTTAATAGCCTTCTCCCACGTTTTGAATCATGTCCTTTGCTCTATAATATGATACTTATAAGATTAACTTCAATTTATACTCACTTTTACACATTTATCATCTGAACATGAAAAAATATATTCAGAGTTTGGAGAGAACCTCAGACATGTGAGTGGACGTCTATGAGTTTCTTTAACGATGAAGTCGTCAGCCAACTTTAGCCCACTGTTAAAGATTGGAGAGTAATCTTTTTGTCTTGCAGGTGGGGAAGGGGACTGATTGCCATTTTTCAAAGTACCTAAAATCATTTCAATATAATATAATTACAATGGATAATGTATTCCACTATTAGAGCAAAAACTTATGAAAATATTAATCTAATAAGTTATATCAGTTAATATAATAATGTTATATCAAATATTTACACATCATGGTTATAGTCAGCATTATATTAGTAATATTGTGAAGTTAATTGCTCATGATCGGAAATTCGGATTCACAACTTATTCCAAGCCAATTATAGAAGAGTTGACAAGCAGTAAAATTATAACCAATTGAAAATATTTGTTGAATGTGTTGAAATTAGATTAACTGAGCTAGGTTGTGGAAGATATGAGATTAAGTATAACAAGGAAATTTTATGATCGGTTAAAATTGAATCAATTCTGTCTAAGCAAAAAATATGTTAATTATTTATTTCATTGATTGAAGTTCGATTTACTTCTGTCATTGTAATTTTTATTGATATTTAATTTACAATAATTAATCCACATTTTCTACTACTTACTATTGTGTTATACTTATAAATATAAATGTAATAATTAGAGTAGAGGATGATTGGGAGATGCTGGGTTTGACTTACGGTCTACTCTAATTCTTTCTTAGGCTGGCCACTAACGACAGGACATGCATGATGGACATGTGTATACACTTATGTGTAACACATATGTTCAAACACTCATGTTCATCATGCATGTTTTGTCATCAGCGAGAGGCTTCTATCATAAAATAAACAACCAATAAAACTAAATAAACCACTGGAAAATTACAAATTGCAGTGATGTAAAAGTAATTTAACCTCAAATAGAGTAGCGATAAAAATGATCAAAGAAAATCAAATATACAAAAACCTAACCTCAAATATTTTGTCTGAAGTCTTTCGCTGTGATGACACAAGAATGTATAACGACATGTATGTGTACAAAAATGTTCAACACACTTGTCCTGTCGTTAGAGGTTAATATAATATAATAATATATTGCAACATTCATAGAATTCCCATCAGTTATCTTGTTTTCAATATTTGCTCGGCAGAAGTAACTCGATATTTAAAAGCACTCATTTAGATTTTCGTTGAATTAATTAATTATTGTACCTAATACTGTATTTTTTTAATGAATTACTATGAGAGTTATTGTGTATTCATTGAAAAGATCAACTGTATCTTGAGGTAATTGGTAATTAATTGGAAAAATTTTCCATAGAAATAAGTTAATCTGAATTGAACTTACCATTCAAGTTGAATCTTTTATCGTTAATTTTGATCAAGTCCCATGCTCTGAATTCAAGATCTTGGTCGACAGACATTAGGTACCGTTGATTCGGACTCAAAACAAGGTGAATGACACTTTTTTTGTGTCCAGTTTCAAATGATAAACCAGCCGAATGTAGTCTATCCAGTCTCTTTTTCTGCAAAATAGTGTAGGTAATATTTTCAATAGAATTCCATTCCAATATAAGAAATATTAATTTCAATGCAGTGAATTCAAGATCTTGGTCGATAGACATTAGGTACCGTTGATTCGCACTCCAAACAAGGTGAATGACACTCTTTTGTGTCCAGTTTCAAATGATAAACTAGCCGAAAGGAGTCTATCCAGTCTCTTTTTCTGCAAAATAGTGTAGGTAATATTTTCAATAAAATTACATTTCAATATAAGAAATATTAATTTCAATCAAATATCTGAAGACACCCACATGTCAATCTTCTCTTTCAATTTCATTGTAAATCATTATTCACAAAATAAAATAAATCTGCAGTTGCAATTAAAATATTGTGAACATTTCCCACAAAAACATAGTCTGTGTATGGGAAATGAGTTATGTTAATTTACATATTATAGATTAAAGAACAAAACAGATAAGTGATGTTCACATTGGGATGCTAAGGACGATCACAAAAGCAATAGATAAGAAAAAAAATATTGGAGAGAAGAAAAAAAAATAGTGAATAGGAAATGAATTTTAATAGTTCAGACGAGAATAATACTATAGTCCGAGATATTAGTTTTAACATGAAGAGGGGAAACCGATTTCTCCTTGCACAGTTTGGACAGAGACAGAGAAGTGCACAGAGAAGTGCAGAGGAGTGAGTAAACATGCTGCGCACTATTGGATGCTGACACAAAAGTAGGGAGAATGCTGTTAGGTAGTGGGAGTGATCAGTGAAGGATAAAGCTTCGGGCCTCTCTGTTTTCGAGAGAGAGCCGAGTTAAAAGTAATATCTCTCGGACTATAGATAAAAGCCCTAAGAACAATGTAAGAAGCTGATATATCCATAAATATGGAACATAGTGACATGAAATTAGAAACATTGCTACACCAGATGAATATCAAAGACCTTCAAGACTGAGCTCAGTGGTCATAGGCGGATTGATTTAGCTGTGATGCTGCGTCTCTAATCTAGTGAGACGGCGTTTGGCAGGTACAAATAGTGCCAGGATTCTCCATTTGCGTCAGGTAGTTTGGTATAGTCCTATACAGAATATGGCACACATAGTTACTATTTATCTCAGAACAGTGATTAAGCAGACGCGGCTGTATAATACCAAGATTATTGTGATGTCTAGTGTTATGAGTATGCATTATTGGCGTGAAAATTCAGTGTTTTGTGTACCATATGTAGATTGCTAGGAATTTGATACAAATTTGTATGCTATCGAAAAACATGTCGACAGTCAATGGTGGCCACGTAATTGACAAGTCAATGAATGTTGATCATTCCCGAGTCTGATTGATTCTTGAAACATTGACTCTTGACTTGTGATTCGAAAGCAGATGACGGGATGACACCCATACATCTATTCGCTCCAGTCAGATTTTTTATGTATTCTTCTTTTTCCTTTTTGTATGATATATTAGAATGTGGCTAACTGTGAAACGGTTTGAGATATCAATGTGCGGTTTCGCCATCCATTTTCTCTTGAAATTCTGTATCGAAATAATGCGTCACATGACAACCTTTCCATTTAAGGCTGTGCAAAGGCTAAAAATGAACTTTCTACTGGTGATGTTTTTCAAAGTTTTTTGATTTGTATATCATCAAGCTATCAAAATGAAAAAGTTTTCTCAGGGAAACATTTTTTCCGATCATTACTTTTTGAGATATGAGAGCCTAAAGTTTTAATTTTTGGGACAGAACATTTCAAATTCGGTGAGAGACAGATCCATGAGATTCAGAGGATAGATTCTTCATGGTATTGTTTTACTAGATCAACAATACCATGAACAATCTATTCTCTAAATATCATGAAAAATATAATGAGTAGAAAGTTTATTTTTAGCCTTTGCACAGCCTTGAAAAGCTGAAATTGAAGTTGGATTCAAAATGGCCAATCCAAGATGGCGGACCAAAATTTTGAAGGGACAGAAAATTAGTTTTTTCAATTCGTATACGATCCCCAATGAAACCTACTGTTAAATTATCTTTGTAAATAAATATTAATTTGTTTCCATAATTTTCACCAACCCGGTAATGTAAGGGATAGGGAATACACGATTGACGCATTATCACTTTTGAACTAATAAACTGATTAACTTACAATTTTCCAAGTTGATGAATTGAATTTGTGTGAATAATTTGAAAAGCGAAATGTAAGATTAATAGATAAAAAATGTAGACTTACATTTATATTTCCGTCGCTTTGGCCTAAAAATGCATAGTCTAAGTGGTCCGAGAAACAAGCCACATTCACGTGCCCTTTAATTTTGAAGCTCAAACTATCTGAATTGCATTCCATATGTTTATGCTTTGGCCTGCAAAAAGTAGAAATTTCTTTAAAATAAAATAAATATTCCTTCTTTGATGTAACAAGATGAAAACTGAAAAAATTTTGACATTGCTGAAGCTGAACCAACTTTAACAAGAAAAGACATAAAAACATGGGCACAAAGCATTGGAGGAAAAAGGGTCTTAAAATAAATAGAACGAAAACAGTCGTTGTACTTTGGACCTGTGGATGAGCATTATACAGCTCGAGGGATCAACTTTAAATCTGGTAGGAAAATTCTAGTACCTGGGCTCAACCATTGATAAAGACGAAGAACTGGACAACGAAATAGCACATCAAGTGAATATGGCCTGCATAAATTGGAAGAGAATGTCTGGAATGCATTGTGATAGAAGAATAGATGAAACATTGAAGGAAAAAATCTATAAAATATTCGTGCGGCCCGCGTTCACATGCGGAGCGGAGACCTGGGCAGATAAAAAGGCAAGTGACACAGACTGGAGGTCACTGAAATGAAGATGCTGAGGTGGAGTTGCAGCGTAACTAGTAGGGATACAATCCGAAAAGGAATAATACAAAACAGAATGAAGGTTAAATTAATATCAAAGACAATACAAGAAAAAAGACTGTAGTGGTACGGACCTGTGGAGAGAAAGGAGGACGATTATGTTAGAAAAAAGATCGACCACTTGGATGATGAAGGCACAAGCAATAGGGGAAGACCTAGGAAGAAATGAGAAATTATATCGCCAAGATCTTGATCTTGTAGAGAAGGGAATAACACCAAACGGAGCCCATGACCGTGACTACTAGAAAAGACTGGCCTGATACGCCGACCCCACCTGAGTGGGAAAGGGCTGAGAAGAAGAAGACATAAATACATAAACGCAACTGAATAAAATAAAATCATGAGTTACATGAAATAAAATACAGAACAGGCACAAGCACGATAAGATTAAGCGTTGATAAATATGACATTTGTTCAGCTATAATTCTTCACTTCTCAATCAACCATGATAAACGTTTTCACTCAATTGTTCCCCAACAATTATTATTATTATAAATAATATCACCAATAAACGAAAGAATCCAGAGATTTGCAGAGTTTATGAAAGTTGAGAAGCCCTTAATACAGAAACAACTCAGAAAACACAGAAAGGACGTCAAGTAGAGATGAGGCGCATTCTTTTGTCCCTTCCATGTCTCTACTATGTAAATAAATGGTCCAATGTTCACAAAATAAACGTGGTATACTAGAACGGGCACGCCACTTCCTCGAAGATCCGATGTTTAACCTCGGAAAATGCGGGATGACGTTTAATTTAATTTGACGTCTTCTCTAGTATGCCGCCGTCTATTCTGTGTAAATTGGGTCTACATAACTTACATTACAGAACTTACCGTACAGTCAGCTGTTTTTGTATTAAAACAATATTATTTCCAAGTAACAGACCACGGGATTGAAATGTCAGTCACGTTTGATTAATGTTGGCCGATTTGATGGAAACTAAGTATAGAAATATTGTATTATTGACCGAGCAAAGTGAGGTCCAAGATTCAAGTCGACGGTTTGGCATTTCTCTTAATGTTTAAATGTTTAAATGTTGAAATGTTGAAATGTTGAAATGTTGAAATGTTGAAATGTTTAAATGTTTAAATGTTTAATGTTTAAATGTTTAAATGTTTAAATGTTTAAATGTTTAAATGTTTAAATGTTTAAATGTTTAAATGTTTAAATGTTTAAATGTTTAAATGTTTAAATGTTTAAATGTTTTTATGTTGCGCATTTACGGCGAAACGCGGTAATAGATTTTCATGAAATTTGACAGGTATGTTCCTTTTTCAATTGCGCGTCGACGTATATACAAGGTTTTTGGAAATTTTGCATTTCAAGGATAATATAAAAGGAAAAAGGAGCCTCCTTCATACGCCAATATTAGAGTAGAAATCAGACTATAGAATTATTTATCATAAATCAGCTGACAAGTGATTACACGTGTGTGGAGAATCCAGTCTATTGCTGTATTTCCATAAGGTCTATAGTTTCAATCAGGTACTTGTGGTACTAGTAGTTCTACTAGAAGTTCTGTGAACAGTAGACCTCACGCAGTATTCTCATCCACAAGTACCTGATTGAAACTATAGACCTTATGGAAATACAGCAATAGACTGGCTTCTCCACACATCTGTGTAATCACTTGTCAGCTGATTTATGATGAACTAGCCGTCAGGCTCGCTTCGCTCGCCATATCCGACTAGCAAGGGGGCTCCGCCCCCTGGACCCCCGACTGGATCGTCCAAGAATGAGATCAGCAGGCTCGCTTCGCTCGCCTGCATTTTTCATTTGAGCATTTTTATCATATGTTAGGACGATCCAGTCAGGGATCCAGACTAAACATCTGGCTAAACGGATATGGCGAGCGAAGCGAGCCTGACTGCTAGTAATATAATATTGCCAAGATTGAAGTAGCAGTGCCCAATCGATTTTTCCGCGATAAATGCATTTAAATCTTCAACTTGGTGCCAACCTAACAAAGTCAATTCAACTTAATGCCAACCTGACAAAATTATTAGTTGTCAGTTAACAACTGTTTCGAAGAGGTACTCTATCTAGATTATAGTTCTATAGTAACATATGATATGGAAATTTCAATTATAATTAAGAGATTGGGAGAACAAGAATATACATGCTAAAAGACGAACTTTAAACCCTTAAAAACAACCCTTAGAGTTAAAATATTGCCAAAAGATTTCTTAGTGCTCCTCTAAAGGGCCAACTGAACATACCTACCAAATTTGAACGTTTTTGGTCCGGTAGATTTTTAGTTATGCGAGTGAGTGAGTGAGTCAGTCAGTGAGTGAGTGCCATTTTGCTTATATATATATATAGATAATTCTATAGTCTGATTTTTACTCTAATATTGGCGTATGGAGGAGGCTCCTTTTTCCTTTTATATTATCCTTGGAATGCAAAATTTCCAAAAACCTTGTATATACGTCGACGCGCAATTAAAAAAGGAACATACCTGTCAAAATTCATGAAAATCTATTACCGCGCTTCGCTGTAAATGCTTAACATATAAACATATAAACATTCAAACATTTAAACATTAAGAGAAATGCCAAACCGTCGACTTAAATCTTAGACCTCACTTCGCTCGTTCAACTAGTTTATAAAATTTGATAATATGATAATAAATAAAAGAATAACTTACTGAAAGTTCAAAAATATCTTATCGGGCTGTTTCTGGGCAAGAGCTCTGGCTGATTCAAATATGGCCGACGATTCTTCCTGTTGCAAACCCAGCTGAATTATGTCAACATCATCACTCTGATGAAGTATGTGTCCATAATGTCTGACAAACGTTTTTAGCTCTTCAAATAGATTTTCATTGTCCTGTTGAACAAAGAACAAGAATATGAGAACGAAGAATTTTCTAATTCTAACAAATCAGAGCAAAAATAATTTACAATTTTTAGTGAGAAACATCACAAATTGTTTAAATTGATTATAAGAAAAGATTCAAATATACAAGTTTATCCACTTGAAATGCACAACAAACACACATGACTAATCCACAAGCCACAATGAAACAATATGAAATAAAAATAGGAAAAACAGAAACCATATGGAGAACGCAACAAACTGAAACTAAGAAAAAAGCAACCCTCTGGTGTAATTTGAAGCAGATCAAAATAATAGAATATAGGCCTAGGCATAAAAAGAGTTCAACAACATTGATAATGACATAAAATAGTTATAGGAAAGCATTATGGACTGAATAGATAAATATCATCATGAGCTATTGTGTTTGCGAGTATGAGTAGGTATTTTGACTATAAAGCATTATAACACGAAATTAGCTTATTTTGTATTAGTTTTTTGATTGACAGGAAAGGTGAGGGAGTAACTGAATTCCTATTTGATATTCACATAATTTGAAATATCCTTAATCCCCGAATACCCAACTAAGACCAGGAACTAATAATATTATTCCTCGGTAACAATAGAAATGATAACTACGAACTCGAGGCGAAAGTTATCAAAAACATTTTATGGAACTTCATTGAGTACTTAAAAAGGTCATTATATGAAAAATAGTCAGTGTTTTAAAAGTGATACATTTTATACAATGTGCAGCAAACTATGAATTAGTTGTTCACTATCCGGACCAACTTCAATAGAAAATTATTATTGGATGAAAAATGTCATCATTCAACAAGAGAGAGAAGTGGATGTAAATTCAATGTGATTTAATTTCAAATTTAAAAAAAATGCTGTGCTAAACAACAAAAACACAATGTGCGCATGCTTCCAAAACAGCAATGCAATATAGTTGTAAAAATGAAATAACCTTCAATTTTCTAGATTATTACAGGTGCTGTAGTCAATAAGCATCATCGCGATCTTGCAAACGCCATAGCAACGCTGTTGCTCAATACCTTTGAACTGTTTTGCAATCATTGCAAAAATATGTATCCTTGAATCACAGGAAAATTACTCGATATTCTGAGCGTTGCTTAAAATCTTCTATAACAGAGAATAATCAAATCTACTATACTGAGATACTCAACCTGTAAAATCAAAGTTATGTTGTAGATTTGCGCCATTTTGCTATATTTACGGTGGTGAATGTTTGATGGAACTGTTTAGTCTTTATTATTATGATTAAAAATAGAAAAAAAGACTGACTTCAGGATGGCAAAGAATCACCAGTTTATGAAGAGACATAATGAACAAGTAAATAGGAAGCTCCATGATTCCACTATAGTAATCTTTTTACAAATTTTTGAAATATATTGTAGAGTTATAAAACCATACATTTTGCAATTCAATATTCCAATTATTATTCTAAAAATGCATTTAGAGTATGGTGTGACCTTTTTGCAGTAGACAATTATAACTGATTTGAAGTGAATTAAGAGTTACATTGTAAACGTTAAAGAAATAATTCGTAAATCATTACTTGTTACTCTATTGAACTGGTCTAGACATATATTTGGAATAGCACATTACGTTAGGCAGTTACGAAAGTTAATGAAACAAAGTTAATGAATTTCGCAAATATTTTGTTTACTTGAACCACTACAATATTGTAGTCTGCAGTGTTTTCTTGATTGGATTTAGTGGGATTTTAGTAATCATTCAACCACTACAGCCTTGTATACAACGAGCCCTGTATAATATTTTTCTTTGGGAACCCCAGTCATTGGTGTCAATATTTGACATTATTGCTTCATCTTAAAGAATCTAGAGTCTAGCTGACAGTCAACTTTGTCACTGAATGCATGTGGTACATCTCGTCCTCAATGACAGCTTGAGGGCTTGGCACCTTCTCAGAGTTCAAGTGATACCTACCGTCATGTATAAGGTACACATTCTATTCTTTGTTCGAAGACTGATACCTTCATGTGTAAGGAATACATTCTATTCTTTGTAGTATTCTTCAAATACTAGTGGGACGTCCAATGCTATGTGATTTTCATTGATTGTGAGGACAGCTCAAGAAGTGACAAATTGGTCGTCAATATGTGCAATCAGTATGAACAAACCGATCAGGAATGAACAAGCAAGAAAACTAAAGAAACAAAAATTCGTTAAAAACGATGCGTTAAGAAATAGAATTCGGTGGTTAAGAACCCACCTGAATTTTAACGAACTTCTAGGTGAGACCTTCCTGCAAGAGACTCCGCACCAAAAAAAGGCATAACTCTAGTTTTGATTCATTTTACTCACCTTTGTGGCGATATACTTCTCGTACTTCTCATAATCGTTAAGGAGATCAGTTGTGCCCACTGCTTTTATTTTAGCACTAACAAATTGCAAATTCACAAACAGACTGAACAGATCCAGCCGTTCTGCATTCTCCAGATGATAACCCAAGTAGAAGTGAATGTAATTATCCACAGGCAGCTTCCACAATTCTCCCCCACACTTAGTATTGTACTTATCGATCAGCTCATTGTGTAATTCCTAAACAGGAAATAGGACATTTTCAGTCAATCAATAGATCTCTAGTTTCTAGTAAATTGTGGGTTGTGTAAAATCATGCAATGTAATAAAGACAGAGTAAAATCGATGAGTGATAAAAAACACTGTTGAACAAGTGTAGAAATTCGAGAAATTTCTCGAAGTTTTGATTTTAACTTACGGTTTGAGTCGTCCGTTTGCTATGACTTTAGAATGCCTTAATCAATCAACTTGGAATTTTCAACTCATTTTTTGAATTATTATAAATACTTTACAGTAGCCCAGTCAATTGAGACATTGATAAGCAACAGACTAGGGGAAAGCTGAACTTGTGCAGGGTGTTAGTATACATAGTAAATAGCCTGGAACCGAGGTCACCCCCACCTTACACTGCTTGCTTCCACCCAATGACTTATTTACTACTATTACAACAACCTATTTACTACTGCCTGCAACAACAAGTCCGAGTCCGATATTATGAAACATCCAAGTAAATTTCTCATGAAATTGAAAAATGTATTGTATGGAACGTATTGAATCCATGTAACCGAGAGAGCTCTCTTGTTCCAACATCAATTTAAATAACATACATAAATCTTAAATCAATTCTCAAATTTGAATTATGGAGTATTTTCTACTACACAGCATGTCATGCAATGCTATGCAATGCACATCTAGTGAGTAGATAGATTTTACTGTATTATATGACATCCAAATTTTCAAAAAATGGGGAATCATTCATGGTCATGGGTTCAAATCGCACTTAAAATAGAATACAAACAAGTAAGAAGCGTATTCAACACCTAGTATCAGAAATAAGTAAAAATACTATTGAATTTCTAAAATGCTTAGAACCTAGTGCAAAATAGAGATACCTTCATATCATCTTTCTTTCTGTTTCTCAGATAGTATAAACAAACATCATGAATGCCAAACACCAGCTGTCCTCCAATGTGAGCATTTGGTTTTTTCCCAATAAGCGATTTATTATAAAACTCATCGAGCACAACCATCGCTTTCATTTCGTTCATGGACCAGATCGTAGTGAAAACCTGTAAAATATCAATATTAGAAATTAGAACATTAAATAAATGACGAGTAACCAGGATGACTCAGATCTGGTGTCAAGAGTTTTCAGGTCTCACATGATTAATTTAAGGGACTCTGACATGACATTGAGCCTGTTCACATTAGCAACTTTCTTGAGAGCAACCTTTTCTGTGAGGTGACTGCAGTGAACAATGAATAACACGATTACCACGCTTCAACTCCTAGTAGACAATCACATCTGGACAAAGTTTAGAACCGTAGAACAATGGTAGGGCAAATCTTCTTCAACACAAAATTCAACATGAAATTTTAATTTTTTAAATGCTTTTCAATTGACAATAAATTATCCTCGCCAAATCCAAAAACAATTTTTAATGTAGTTTTCGTACAAATGACACTACTGGCCATAAGTAGGCTTTTTCGCAAGCTGTGATTTCATGATACATTCTTACAGATTTTTCAAGTACAAGCTCTAAAGTTCTTGGAATTCTGAAATAGACATTATCATTTGCTAGGTATATCATAAAAGGTTATCATTGCAGCCTCCACTGAAATACATTTCTCACCCTTATATGTTTTAGAAATTTAGGTTGCGTAGTAATTAGATAACCCGTTGAAATTCACAATGCATGAAAATGTATTAATTACCTCAGTCATCAGATTGATATCACTTTGAAATACAGCACACATTTCGTAGTAACGTTGCATTTCTGTTGACAATTCTCCAAGGTGATGATCAAATACATTGTACAAATTGTCTAGAATGTAATTCATGGGTCCATCTTCTTTGCCACGTCTGAAAACATAAACAAACATTATTGCTATATATAATTTACAATTCCACTAAACAATTAAAATGAAGAAATTTTACAATAATTTTATCTTCCCTTATTCCAAGTCAACGCTAATTAATTACCGGCATTTGATAAAATCAGGTAAAAAATCGTAAAAAGTTTACGACGCTATAGATGTTTAGCGATGAACTTCACTATAGTGTTAAGTGTTTATAATAATAATATTATAATCGACAGAAATTTTGACAACTAGATAATAAAAGTGCTCACATTTCTACAAACAATAATGCTAAGTTAAATTTTAATCCCACTGAATTTTTATGATATTTTATTTATTCATAAACAGAGCCAAAAATCATAATATTATACAATACTTTATGATCGGGAGAAGACATCAGTCTGAACCCAAAACCGTTCCTCAATTGACAATAAAATGAATACATACATTTTCATTTATTTACTACACCAATAGAAAATTATAACATAAATAAAGACTTACAGTGTATTTATGCCAAAACAAACCTCATTGAATATCGATTGCTCACACTTACAGTACTAAATTGATAAGAAAGAATAACAATAGAATAGTCGAGAACAAACATTATAAATAGAAGATAACAAAACACAAAATAAAATAAAAAAGAATAACTGATAAATAAGAAGAGATTAGATAGCAAGCCAACTTTAAGAAATAGAAAAGAAATTTAAAATAAAGCATTTATGGTCAGCAAAATTGAATAAACATCTAGAATTTGAGAGCTTGATTATATATTTTTTATAAAATTTTGCAAATTGTCAGAGAATATATCTAGAATCGGATTCAATCAATTGTCTCGAACAGTTTTTAGTATGAAGAATTGTGTATGATGTACAGTGCATATTCTATCCAAAGCAAAAACATATCTAATCTAAGTTAATTTAACGGAAGAAAGGTAGGCTACTAAGAAGTTCTATTATATTTGGAAGGTCTAAATAGTTATTTAATATTTTGAAGAGAAATATCAATGATAAAAAATCTATTCTGTTCTTGAATGGTATAATTTGAAAACTGACTCTCAGGCACCTTATGGAAGATAGAATAGTCCAACATGCATGTTCATACGAAAAATGTTTTGGAAAATGTTCAACATTTTCACATGGAAAATGTGACTATCTATCTCGGCTTCTAGCTGAGAACAAAGTTGATATAGCCTACTGTTAGTGCAAGAGTCGCACACAGCTGATTAAGAGAGACTGTTCCAGAGAGGACGAATTCTCGGATTTACAGTAATACAGGAATCTGAGGAGTTTATTTTGAATGCGTTCGATACTACTAGTTCTTCATACTACCTCTTGATATGGACTCCAAATAACTGCACAATACTAGAGTATACTTCTCACCAAAGCCAGATACAGCATATTGATTAAACCAATGTCTGTGAAGTTTCTAACAATTCCCATAATAAAGCCCATCATCTTAATTATGGTACACTGTCTTAGTTCGGTTGGCGACCAGACTAGCTTTGCCCTTCTGGTCAATATTAGAGCACACACTAACACAAGAAGAAGTAGAGAAATGAGTTTTAGAAACACCTCTTATCAGAGCTACACAAGGAATCTAGGGCCTATAATTCGAATCTGCCAGATAAATGTTGAAGGTATTAGCAGAGGAAAATGTGACTATCTCGGCTTCTAGCTGAGAAAAAAGTTGATGCGCTGTTAGTTCAAGAAACGCACATAGCTGATGAAGAGAGACTGTTCCAGAGAGGACGAATTTCCGGATTTACAGTAATTGGTGCTACTTATCACCATGCTTATGGAGTATCCACCTACATAAAGAATGGAATCCAAAATGCTACCTGTATTGAGGTGAACATTGACAGTGGGATCCATCAAGTGATTGTAAAAATTGGAGACATGAGTATTACAAATGTTTATAAGCCTCCAGGGCTCCCTGGCCTCCTCATGTTCTCAGGAAGAATGTTCACCCTGCATTATATATTGGTGACTTTAACAGCCACCATGGAACCTGGAGGTATCTAGCTAATGGTCCAAATGGAATAGCACTGATTGAATGGGCAGAGGATAATGACATAGAGCTTATTTTTGATGCTAAGGACGCTAAGGACAAAGCAAGTTTCTGCTCTGCTGCTTGGAATAGTGAGTCAAATCCCGATCTTTGCTTTGCTTTGGTGGACAGTAGTGGCCAACATCACCCTATTAGACGAAGGGTTCTTTCTGACTTCCCACACAGTCAACACAGACCAATTCGTTTTGAAACTGGATTACAAATACCTCGTATTCAATCAATTCAATGGCCAAGGTGGAATTTCAAGAATGCTAACTGGAATGGGTTCACAACGGAATAAATATATCCGTTGGATCCCTCCAACTCATGAGAATTAAAAAAAGTTTAAAGTACTTGTTATTGCAATTGCAAAGAAACATATACCAAGAGGTTTTAGGAAGGAATATATTCCAGGATGGATTAGAGAAAGTGACCATCTATATAAGTAGTTCCAGAAAAAATGACCAACGAATTGCAGGAGAGCTCCTTAACAGTTTGAATGAAGCACATAGAAAGAAGTGGTCCCAGACAAAAGAGGAGATGGACTTCAGACATTCCAGCCGCCGGGCTTGGAGTCTTCTCAGGAAACTGGGCAGTACAAGAATTACTACGCATCAGAGCTCCCCTATCCATTCAGATCAGGTGGCAGAACAAATAGTCAAAAAATCTAGGGCTGCTGGCTGTTTGGATCATGCAGCGGAGGTGAGGAATGGACTGAAAGAGCTTATGACTGTGGAGGATCTACATCTGTCCAATGATTTCTCAAGCCTAGCAAGCCTTGTAATGATGTGAAAAGCTACCGCCCAATTGCACTGCTGAGTGTGAGTTACAAAGTGCTAGAAAGGCTTCTCTACAATAGGATAAGTAGAAGAATATTAGAGCATGTACCGATTGAACAGGCAGGATTTCGAAGCAACCGGAGTTGTACAGACCAGGTTCTCTCTTTAACGACATGTCAGGCAGGCTTCCAAAAGGGATTAAAAACAACTATTGCCTTTGTGGACCTGAGTGCTGTTTATGATACAGTGTGGAGAGAGGGACTCATTTTCAAACTCCTGCATGTCCTACCTAGCCTAAAAATCATCAATTGATAAATAACATGCTGAAGAACAGATACTTCATAGTACTTATGGATGATAAGCTGAACAGAAGAAAGGTACTAAATAATGGATTACCACAGGGTTCAATCTTGCCCACCCTCCTTTTCAACTTGTGCTCAGCGGATCTTCCCAGCATACCATCAAGGATCTTCATGTATGCTGATGACATTGCTGTGGCCACTCAAGACAAGAGTATGAAGACAAAATCAAAGAGCCTCACTGAAACCCTATCTTCCCTTTCAGTTTATTTCCACAAGTGGAGGCTACACTCTAACATGAAAAAACAGAGGTGTGCTGTTTTCACTTGAATAATAGGGAGGCTAGGGTAAAACTGGATGTGAGGTTTGACAACACGCAATTGCAGCATAATTTCTTTTTCAAGTACCTTGGTGTGACGCTTGACCGAACTCTGTGCTACAAAAATCACCTACATAATGTTGCTGAGAAACTGAAAACAAGAAATAATATTCTACAAAAACTCTGTGGAGCAACATGGGGTGCATCATCAACAATTTTGCGCTGTTCTGCCCTGGGACTAGTATACCCCACAGATGAATACTGTGCAGCTGTTTGGATGAATAGTGCCCATGTGAATAGAGTCAACAAACAAGTGAAAAAATCCATGCGACTTATTTCTGGGACCATTAGAAACACCCCCACATATTGGTTGCCAGTTCTCAGCAACATTGCTCCACCAGGGCTGCAGAGATCTTTTGCTCTCGTTCGTGACCATGATAAGATAAAAATAATAATAATAATATCGAGTGACCTGGCTGGCTCAGGTCTGGTGTCAGAGTTTTCAGGTCGCAACTGATCAATTTCAGGGCCTCTGACATGACCTAACGACTGCTTTTTAGGCAGCCGGGACCGACGGCTTAACGTGTCCATCCGAAACACGGGAGTGGCCCGAGATAAATATCTTGCCCAGGCCGGGATTTGAACACGGGCCTCTGAATCATAAAACCAGCATCTGATCCACTCGACTACGGCCACTCCATGATAAGATAAAAAATCTGGTGTGGCGCACTCACACAACTTTCCTTGCCGTTATGAAAATTGATCACTGACGCTAGTGTTCCCGCGCATCTCAAGTCTACTATTCAAATATTTGAGCCAGCTGGTGACAGGGCAATAACGCTGGAGACACACATGAGGTCTTCTATCTCTTCATAGTGAATGATTTAATAGAATCAACAATAATTTGCAATTGAATAATCACATTTTCTCGAATTTGAAGCTTATTTTCAATTTTAGGTGAAAATGTTACTGAACATTAATTGTAGAGATTTTCATGCTCAATCTACTCCACTTGATTTTTTTTGTTTCAATTGTATCTGAAGCCTGATAATTGGGAATCTATCTGCATTGATGGGGCGGAGCTCCTGAAATTTTTACAGATATGGGACTTGTGACAGTTGATAGAGCTTATCGATGACTATTTTAGGTATGAATTTGATCAAAATCGTTGGAGCCGTTTCCGAGAAAATCACGAAAAACCCTGTTTCTGACAACATTTTCGCCATTTTAGCCGCCATCTTGAATTGCACTTGATCGAAATTGTTCGAGTCGGATCCTTATAGTGAGAGGACCTTAAGTTCCAAATTTCAAGTCATTCCGTTAATTGGGAGATGAGATATCGTGTACACAGACGCACATACACACACACACACACACCACACACACACACACACATACAGACCAATACCCAAAAACCAGTTTTTTGGACTCAGGGGACCTTGAAACGTATAGAAATTTAGAAATTGGGATACCTTAATTTTTTTCGGAAAGCAATACTTTCCTTACCTATGGTAATAGGGCAAGGAAAGTAAAAATTACAGAGCACTCCCAATCCACAGAGATCTTCTGGAGCTTGGTAACAGGCTGAGGTCAAGGCGCCCTCCCATGCGCTTGGCTGAGCAGATAGACCGTGAGAATTTCTCTGTCACTGATAGCTGGGAGGAAGAGTGGATGGATAGAGCGCCTCTCAGTGTGAGTCTAGGGTATTCTGTTGTGAGGAATGTGGCTGGATTTGATCTGCCAAGGCGAACATGGAAAGTAATCAACAGGATTAGAACTGGCCACGGAAGATGTAGAGCATCTCTTAGTGACTAGGATAGATTGTCCTCCCCTGCTTGTGATAGTGGAGAGGCCAGACAAACAATGAATCATATCATCCGACATTGTGCTATTCGAGCCTATCAGGGCAGTTTAGATGATTTAATAGCAGCTTCTCCACAAGCAATAGCCTACATAACTAACCTGGACATCCAAGTTTGACTTGATTATTTCCTTGTGCATATATTTATACACTTTCCTTCGTCATAAGTTTTTGTTTGTATGCTACTGTAACCGCCCTTGATGGGGGTTGAGGAAATCTTATTACTACTTCAAGGGAGTCATGGGAACTGGATAGACAAAAACATTGTATTACCTAAAGAATTTCTCATTTATTATGTCAATTACTTGAAATTTAAAGAATGAAATATGCAGTACATTTTATCCAAATATTATTCCTACAAAAACTACCTGCCAATAAGATTCTGCTAACTAGAAATTTTACTACAACAATAGTTTTACTAATTAGGGTCTCGGCCGGGTGAAAATGTTTTATAAGGAGCTAGAATTTATGGCATTTACCCACAGCTATCACTCCCACTGTAATCCCAAACCACAGGACACTCACGTATATCATAAAGCCGGAAAAATAACTTAACTTTTTGCAATACGGTATGAATTTTGATCCGCTTGGTACCTCGGTTGTTTAACGACTGGAGGTTTTCCGTCCGGAAAACTTCCCCCTCTCCACGTCAGTGTGCCAGAAGGCCTTACTGCTGCTATTGGAAGAGTCGGTTCTCACGAGATTCGGCAAGCGGGTACTTGCCAGGTCTGCAGTGTTCCTCTGGGAAAATATCTACAGGCTACCAAACATCCGCCTTGTCCTTGCCTCGTGGAGCCCTCATCCGTGAGAACTAGCAAATATCCCTGAATTTGCTGGTTCTCAGAGTAGTTTAGACATAAGTTAGCAGAATCTTATTGTCGCTGCAAAAATACTACTTACTCACTAAATTATATATTCTCTCACTAAAGTCCAACTACGAAAATATTATTCTAATATCAGAGTCTTTTCTCCTGAAAAATCTTAAATCTAAAACACGAAAAAAATCAATAAATAAATAAATAAGTAATCAAATACTATCCATGTCACACTACCCCCTTCATCGCAAAAGGGTGACTATCCCTACCGATTGCTTCTCACTTCATACTTTTGATTGCTTTTCACTTCACACTTGCCACAATATCACTCTGCTGTACTGCACTGGTTGAGCGGTGTCGACCAAAGGGATGGAGTTGCTTGCTGGTGGAATCGCAGTTGGGGGCGCTGAGTTGGGCGGCTTGACTGTTGAATGTACTGTTCCCAGTTCCGGGTGTGCTGGACAGAGCACGCGCCCCCATCGTAGTAGTGAAGTTGGCGTGCGACCACATACCAGGAAGTAGCAACTCTCGTACAAGTAGTAGGCTCCCAACAGCCCCAGGAAAAGGAGTGTCAGTCCTCCGCAGATGAACTTCATGGTGTTGTCCTCGGCCGACGTCGGTTGCAGCTTCTCCGTCTGCTGCACAGCATACATGAGATTGGAGATAGCTATCTCATCCACGTCCATCGGTCCAGGGGAGAGTTGGCCTCCTTGTTGCTCTCGTATGCTCGTTGTCGTCTCCTTGTAACTCTGGTGTTCGCCGAAGAGTAGAGCTGAGACACGATGGATGGATAATAGTGTCTGTGGCTGATCGGGCACAGAGTGATTAGCCCTGGCTCACATTACTGTAGCACCTCGGAAGAGAAGGTAGCGTAGCGGTCTCGATCCTGGAAGTTGAGTAGCAAGTGATGACTCAGCTCATAACGCACTGTCGAATGGCTGCTTTAGTCTCGCACTGGTAGTGTAGTCAGTGGTCTGGAACACTTTTTACCTTCACCTAAAAGTCTGGTGTAACAGTCAGTAAGGTTCTATCACAACAGTCACAGATATCACACAGATACGGGAAGTGCCAGTCCCAGATAATTGTTCGTTTCTAGCTCTCTGGGGGAAAGGATAACCGACCGAGCCCTTCACAATTTTTACTGATCTAACATTAACAAATCTATACCTAATTATTTATCCAATTAAACTCAAACTCCAATATAAATAAACTCAATCCTAGAATAATTATCATTTCAAAGCAAAATCTATATAAGTACTAATAGCCTAATTCAGTTGCGAGAGCTGCAAACAACAGGTTAATCGTGCATCGAAATCGAAAATAACTTGCTCGAATTGCAGCTGTATGTTCCATGGTGCTTGTGTGGAGCTCACCGACAACGATCTCGATGTATTTCAAGGAACCGGCAAAGTTTGGTCATGTAAGAAGTGTACCAGTGCTTTACGTCTCCAACGAGCCAATTCAGACTCTACTCCAGTTAAGGCAAACACAAATTCAGCGACGAGTAGTAGTGCTCCAGTCGAACAATTAAATATTTTACTAACAAAAATGAAAGACGAGCTACTGGATAAGCTCGGAGCTGAAATAGCTGCCTGCAGAAAAACTCTTGTTATTCTGTCAAGTAAATAGTACCTATTGGACCTTTCATCGTTAATGATAACTGAATCTATTTTGAACCGCTAATCTTTGAAGTTGGTAGAAAGTATTAGAGCTGAATTCCGTTATCTCGATCTTCTCTTGCTAATCTTTGAATACTGGGTTTCTCAGTTTAAATGAAATTATTTGCCTGTAGACTGACGAGTATGTGTGTGTGAGAAATAGCATA
Source organism: Nilaparvata lugens (assembly GCF_014356525.2). NCBI lineage: Eukaryota > Metazoa > Arthropoda > Insecta > Hemiptera > Delphacidae > Nilaparvata > Nilaparvata lugens. The sequence continues at coordinate 27,305,823 of NC_052510.1, read as the reverse complement.
TCATTGAGTAGTATGGGGGGGCTAATATTTTTGTTGTTGCATTATTATACAGTAAGTAATGATGTTTTTGTTTATGAAATACTCATTCTTAGCATCATATTAATCCAGTCCTTGATAAATAACAACGTTGGTTGTGCACGGGGAATTCTATATATAATTTTTCTTTTTTTCCACACCTATATATATATATTTTTTTTAATTATTATTTCATATTCCTAATATTCTCTTCTTTTTTATTATCTATTTCTTATTTTATACTCGTTTATATTCTCTCTCAATTTATTTGCTTTTTCAATATCAACTTATAATCGTAAAATGAATAATTACACTTTATTTTTTATATTTTCCTAGCTGTGGCTAGGCTGCTAGTATCAAATGATGACGTTGACAGTTTAAATTTTTCCAATTGCTCAGAATTGGTGCATTCAGAAGAATTTGTTTCTTTCCTTGATTCCGTGGATCTAAGCTTTAAGATATTATGTACTAATATAAGGAGTGTTTCTAGAAATTTCGATGAATTGTTGGTGTATATAGTTGGTGTATATAGTTGGTGTATTTGAACACACGGTTGGATTTAATAGTATTGACCGAATGCTGGCTTAAAGATGGGGCGCGGTGGGATGGCCAATAGATGGATTTGATTTGGTAGCTACTGATAAACAGCGCAATCAAAATGATGGCGTGATTATATACATTAATAGCACAATAAATTATAGCGTTAATCAAACAACATTGGCAGATGTTTATGGTTTAACGGTGGATTTTCAGATACTGAACAAGTCCTTTTCTCTCCTAGCAATTTATAGAACATTCGATAGTAACATTAATTTATTTCTAGAAGAGTTGGAAAATTATTACTATGCTTGAAATTCTAATAAAAACTGCTTACTGGTAGGAGATGTTAATATAAATTTGTTCTCAGATGACCTAATCGCGAACAGGTACTTGAACTGTTTGGTCGGTGCTGGTCTTGTACAGTGTATAAATAAGCCAACTAGAATTGATGGTGACTCGATTTCTCTTATTGATCACATTTTTGTAAGATACGCTGATCAGGATCAGATGAAGGCGGCCGTGTTGCATACTGCAATAACAGATCATTTCAGTATAGCTCTTAATATTTCATTTCCAGTACAAAAACCGGCTGAATCGGCTAAGACCTATACTATTGTAAATAAAGGCCTATTAGCACAGGCTCTCCAGAATGCGGATTGGGATTCGGTAGAAAACCGTTTTGAAATAAATAATTGTTCTAGTAAATTTCATCAAATTATAAAAAAATCAGTAGATTCCAGTATGAATACTAAGACGATGAGGTCAAGAAGAAAAAAATTAAAGCCATGGATAAATTCAGACCTGATTGATGCTATTAGACAAAGAGATAAATTGAGTAGGAAATTGAAGAGGCAACCATATAATAACGCTCTGAAAAATCATTATCTCACGCTTAGAAAAAATCTTACCGTTAATTTGAAAAGAACTAAACTTGAATATTATAAAAATAAGCTAATGGAATTTAGAGATGATCCTAGGCGGTTCTGGGGAGTGATAGAAGAGTTGGCGGGAAAAAGTATTAATAAGGATTCTTTTGTTATTAGTAAATTTCTACCAGGTATCCAGTCTGTTACAACAGCGATTTACAAGAATGTAGCTGATGAATTCAATGTTTTTTTTGCATCAGTCGGCCAAATTCTGGCTGATGCTATAGATTCTGGGGAGCCTCTTTTAGTCGATGATAGTCAACATTTGAATCGAAATCACTTTGAGTTTCAGGCTGTAACTGAAGCTGAAATTATGCCTGCCATAGGTAGTCTCAGAGGTGGGTCAGCTCCAGGGTATGATAATATCTCTGCTAAGTTCCTGAAAGATAATATTGCAATTCTGATCAAGCCACTAACTCATTTAATTAATCTTAGTTTACAGTCTGGTGTGTTCCCTGAGTTCCTACAGATGGCCAAGGTTTTTCCCCTCTTCAAATCTGGGGACCCTACCGACAAAAACAATTACCGTCCCATATGATTGCTAAGCGTTTTTTCAAAAATTCTAGAAAAATAGTGAAAAAAAATTATAAACAGCTTATTTTCTATCTTAATAGGAATAGAATTCTATGTGACTGTCAGTATGGCTTCAGAAAAGATAAAAATATATCTGATGCTCTATTTGACATTTGCAAAGCCATAAATGAAGGAATGAATGAAAATCGACTTCTATTCCTTGACCTAAAAAAAGCCTTTGATTCGGTTGATGGGAAAAAATTATTGAATAAATTAAACCTTATTGGAATTCGAGGTACAGCGAGATTCATGGTTCAGGAGTTATCTGTCAAATCACCTTCAGTTTGTTTCCTTGATGGATGTCAGGGGTGAAGATGTGGCGGTTGACTTTGGGGTGACTCAGGGAAGCACTTTGGGCCCAATCCTCTTTTTAATCTATATAAATAATATATCAAAAGTAAATATACATGGGAGGTTATTTTTGTTTGCAGATGATGCATTGATATTTTTGAAAGGGCCAAGCTGGGTTGAAGTTAAGGAAAATGCTCAAAATGACCTTTTTCACATAAAAACATGGCTTGATCAGAATACATTGACAATTAACACCACGAAAACGAAATTTATGCCAATATCATTGAGACCAACGACAGATTACAATTTATCAAGTTTGAAAGTTCACTGCTGTGGGGATTTTCTCAGTGTTACATGTGGGTGTTCTTGTATTGAAATGGTCACTTCCTACAAGTATTTGGGCGTTTTTTTCGACCATAGGATGAGGTGGTCTGCTCACATTGAATACATAAAAAAAGACTTAGAAAATATATATATGCATTTAGAATGATGAGCGATGTACTGGATAAGAGAGAGATTAGAATGGCATACTTTGCATATGTCCAGTCCCGTTTGGAGTTTGGTATAGTTGCATGGGGTGGTGCTTGCAAGACGGTACTTCAGCCACTCTTTATTGTCCAGAAAGCCATTTTGAAAGTAGCTCTAAAAAAATCCTCGTTTCGCAACTAACATTCTCTTTGAGGAGAGTGAGATCCTGACTGTAAGACAGCTCTTCATTAAAAACATTTTAATACATTTATTTTCCAACATGAATATTCTTGGGCCCATTACACATATGCATCAAACGCGGTATGCTGTTAACACTGGTATTACAGCTATACCCCTCCAGAGATCCCTTACACAAACAAATTCCTTCTATATTTCACATGTTCTGTACCGTAACTTGGCTCGTCACTTCCCACACCACATAGTATTTCAGGACGTCTCAAAATCCTTATTTAAATTGAAATTGAAGAAATTTTTAATACAGCTGGGAGTGGACAATTCAGAAAACATCATCACAACAAATTATACCTACCTTAACTGATAAATTCGCTGGTGGTGACAACCTGACTACTGTTCTTGGAATCTGTATGCATCATTACAATAATTAACCTTTTTATTATTTTTTTTGAGCTATCCAATAATCCTCTGTACGTAATAATAATATTAAATAGGATTCTGAATGCAGCAAAATTAGTGTTTCCTTTCTCTCTAACAAACTTATAATATTATGCAACTCTGGTTTGCGCACAGGCATTTTTTGCCCATGCAGACCATTTTCTAAAGATTTATTTGGCTTACTGTATTCATGAGGTTGTTTTTATTCTTTGTTGTTGTTTTATATTGATAATGAGTACATAAGATTATTACTTTGTATGTAAAGTGCATTTTTTTTAAATAAATAATATCTTTTGTCTGTCTATCTGTCATCTCCAAAGTCCTAGTCAACCTTTATGTAATAGCAATATCATTTTCAACTCTAATACTAAAGTTCTATAGAAATTACTCTCAAGTACTTCTGCACCTAATTAACAATAAGAACACATAATTATCTATTAACTATCATCTATAATAAAAATTCCATTCAATCAAGTAAATAACATCAAAATAGTTTCCTTCCTATAATACCAAACAATATTATCAGAATATCCTTGTCTTCATAATTCATTCCTATACTTTAATTCATTCATAATACTTTACAATAACAATAGTCTAATTTTTATACACGTCTGCTTTTCAACATCTGTTCCTCATCTTCAACATAACAATAACGTAAACAGTAGATCATTCATCTCCCTCACCGGGTCAACTTTGTTTACAAACAAGGCTACTGCTGTTTGTGTTATTTTCTTCTTCTTCTTCTTCTTCGTAATATGTTGCCGTAGGTCCTTCCACCCAACTTACTGTATATCTATAGTCTCTATAGTCCATTGTCACTAATCCTATAGGTTCGTCGCAGATGTCTTTCTGATGACGAAAGATTGCATTGTTGCAAGTAGCAACGTTATACTTCTCTCTCTATCTCTTTTGAAGGCTGATCTTTCGTCCTTGTCGAAAATCTTCTCATTCAACTAATATAATATAACTACATAATTCTATTCTAATTCATCATCTGGCCAATACTTAAAAGCTGATTCATCACTCTCTCAACTCATCTTTACAATACACCTAATTATTACACAATTATCCCACTGATATTTCTCTTATAAATACTTAATTACTCAGATTACTCATATTTCTCCATTTCACATCGGTTCCATATTCAGCTCGCTGAATTCTTAAAATAAAGCAGTTTAGAAATTTCCACTTTTTATGGTTTATCAAATCAAATCAATTGTTCATTTCTGAGATATATTTTATTATGATGATGAGCAGTTTAACGCCTTACTCGGGGCATTTGTTTGTTTACTAATTATCCTGACTCTTCAATAATAAGAACAGTCTACTCGATCCAACTGTCCAATAATTATCAAGTTGTCATAACATAATTAGTTTGAACTTCTAATGCAAATTTCTACGTCCATCGAAAGCATTACTCCTAGCTTGACTTCTAGTGAAATAAGGTGATCGTTCAACTATTCTACTTCTACCTGGAGGGTAGAGTGGGTCTTCTCTCTCTCATCAAACACGGGGCTAGGGAGATTTTCTTCTTCTTCTTCTTCTTCTTCTTCTTTCTCCTCGACATTTTCTTCAATATTTTCTACCACCTCTTCTCGTTCAATCTCTTCGGCTTCAACAAGTTCGTCATCCTCATCCTCGGGTGCACGATAATCGATGAACTCCTCATTCCTCCTATGATCGAGATCTTCATCATTCCCAGCTATGTCTTTATCTGACAACGGTTCATTTTCTTGTTCAAAAACCTCCATTTTCTTATAACATGGTTTCATCCTATTAATATGTACTATGACTCTTTTTCCATCCGATAAATTTATCATATAATTTACACCGGATAGCTTCTTACTAACAACATGGGGTCCCTCCCAAGGAAGGTGGAATTTCGCTGAGTTTCCTGGTTTAACAGCTGGCTCTAACAGATACACTAAATCTCCTTCCTCAAAACTCCGAAGTTTTCTACTGAGATTGGCTTGCTTCATTCGTTTTTGCGCCACTTGTATAGATCGTTCATTTGCTATTTTGTATGCTTCTGAGAATCTTTCCTTCAACTCTTTCAGATGAAACTCAGTAGTTTTTCCGCGAACCTCATCTGGTATGACACACGATCCTGGAAGCACTATTTCTCGTCCATATAGCATGAAATGAGGAGAATAACCGATAGATGCATGAGGTGTGGATTTGTATGCTATCAGGGCATAGGACAACCAGGTGTCCCAATCGGTACCGTCTCTTTTTACGAAATGTGCTATGGACTCGTTCAGCGTACGATGTAATCGCTCAATTCTACCATTACATTCCGGATGATACGATGTCGTTCTGATTTTGTTAATACCCAGCATTTTACAAGTTTCCACAAATAAACTGGATAAAAAGTTTCGGCCTTCATCACTCAGCAGACGGTTGGGTACACCGTGTCGAGTTATAATGTGAGTGATGAGGACTTTAGCTATTGTTTCGGCTGTTTGATTGACGATGGGAATGACCTCAGCATAACGCGTGAAATGATCGATGAAGCTAACATAATATTTGTTTCCATTCCGGGTTGTTGGAAGTGGACCAACTATGTCCATCGATACAAGGTCGAAAGGATAACTTGGTTCTTCAGCGGGTTGGACAGGGGCTTTCAATGAAACGGGAGTTTTCGACGAGCACATTCATGACATTCTGCTACAAACTTTCTCACATCTTCTCCTAGTGCGGGCCAATAGTATCTCTGTTTCACACGACTAGCGGTTCTCTCTTGTCCTGAGTGTCCCGCCCAAGGGGTGCTGTGGTTCAGTTTCAACACAGTTGTTCCTAGTGTTTTAGGGACAGCTAATTTCCAGTGAGACGGATCGTCGTTTTTGTTGGTCCACCATACTAATCCATTCTCTATTTGACCCAGATTTGATTCCAACAATTTATTGCACCAATCATCATGCAGCTGTTCGGCTGCAACACAATCTTCCGATAATCCTTCTATTTGTACTCCATTTACGGCGCGACTGAGAGCATCTGCATTGGAGTGTCTTTTACCAGGCTTATGAACCACGTCGTACTGAAACTCAGCCAATCTCAACGCCCACCTGGTTAGTCTGGATGAAGGGTCGCGCAGACTTAGCATCCATTTCAGAGCTGCATGGTCGGTGACTAGCGTAAACTTCCTTCCTAAAAGATAGCATCGAAACTGTTTTGTTGCATAATTAACAGCCAGCAGTTCACGTTCTGTAGTACTATAATTTTTCTCGGCGTCATTCAATTGTCGACTGGCGAATGCTACAGGCCTCTCTCCGTTATACGTTTGCTGTGAAAGTATCGCGCCAATCGATGTGCTCGACGCGTCTGTTGCAACGATAAATTCGCGATCAAAGTCAGGAAATATAAGGACATTCTCCGAATACAATAATTTCTTCAAATTTTCGAATGATTCCATCTGTTGTGGCCCCCATACTGTAATATTACATTTTTTCTCGATTGGAATCGAATCTTCAATTCGAGATCTATAAAACTTTATAGTAAATATCAGAGTCATCGATATACGGACAACTTTTTGACTGAGAATTTATCGTAAATGATTGTGTTGCATGTTCAATGGTATCACTGAAAAAACAAACTCTGTAAACAGAGTTAACAAAATTAACAGATAATATAGAGATGATATATAAAATTTAAAATAACAGTTTCAAAATAAAGTTTTATTGAGAACAAATATAAAATGTGAATTCTAAACTTGTAATTTATAATTTTTTGGTGACGTGTCCGTAACGTAGACACTGGTTTGAAGTGTCTACAAAGCTCTGCTCTGTTCCTTGTAGCTAGGCTTCCTCCTTCTCTCTAAAAATATGGCTGGCTGCGTGTGTTGTAATTTTGTGCTCTCTGAGTATTTTTCTGTTTAAGTGAATTATTAATGTTTTAAATTGAGTTTTAAACAGTTTATAGTGTTCTATTTTGTCTATCATTTGTTTATTGTGTATACAAGCCTATAGCCATTGTTTTTCAACTATATAAACTGGATAAGTATTTAGCTTGTAGTGACTTTAGATGCTTAAACGTGTAAGATATTGTTCTTTGTGTATTTGTGTAGTGTATTGCCAAAATTCTTCTAAAGATTATAAGTTCATTTGCTCTGAAAACTGGATTTCTCATTCATAGGCGATAGATCCATTCATAGTTTACCAAGAATCTATTACGTTGGAGCCGATAACCTTCCTTAGGTTAATAGGTGAAAATTTGCTATCCAACCGATTTAGGAGAAATTGGTAGCACGGCAAATGGTACGCCCTGGTGTGGGACCCAAACTACAAAATATATCCCTGGTTATAAAAAATCATTGGTAGGATAGATATCTTGATGAATTATGAATGGGAGATGCTGCTGAGTGGGAAATCGGTTCGAGAAAGTTCAGGTTCTAATGAGTAAATATTTTTTACGCAGTAGCAAGATGGAGAACAATAAAAATAATGAAGTTTTATCCAGTGAAAACATTCAAAACTTAGATGAAGAATCACAAGATTTAGACCTAACCTTAAACAATGACTCAAACGATAGTGTAGCTGTAAGTGAAAACGTTTCAAATGTAACAATTCATGAGAAAGTAGTAGAAATATCAAATGAAACAAGTATGGTAGGAGCTAAAAATGATATAAATCTTATAGCATTCCTAACACAAAGATTTGATAATTTGAAACAAGAGCAAAATGCTAGGTTTGATGAGCTAAATGCTAGATTTGATGAGCAAAATGCTAAGTTTGATAAGCAAAATGCTAGGTTTGATGAGCAAAATGCTAAGATTGATAAATTGAAACAAGATCAAAATGCTAGGTTTGATGATATGAAGCAAGAATTTGCTAGCATAAGACTAGAGCAGGTTAGTATAAACCTTCTATTGAAAGATGCACATGAAACATTGAGTGATAATCATGAAGATGAAAACAAATTGAAGCATGATAATAGTAGTGTTAAGATACAAGATCAACTCATTCAAGTTTCTGACAATGTAGGCCTAGTTACTGTTGTTGAAAAAGTCAACCCTAATGAGATAGTAGAATTGAGTAAAGAAGTAGGTAGGGAGTTGTCTTCACTGAAAGTCAACTATCATGAAAGTAATATTGCTACATTGAAGGTTAGGAAAACTATAAACAAAGTGAATGATTACATGAGACAGGTTTCTGTGGAGGTTAGGAACAATGTAAACAAAATGAATGTTGCTTTGAGTCAAGTTGATGAGTTCAACTTTCAACTGAGAATTGAAAAGGTGTATGCAATGCATTCTCAAGTGAACATGACTAACTTTTATAAGCAAAATGGCTTTGTTGAAACAAACGAACCCATGAATAAAATTATGTTCTTGAAGAAAACAAAACACAAAGTCACCATTGATGTGTTAGTATTCAAAGGTTGTTCCAAGTTGCTTATTTACAAGATGATGACTGTGAATCACATGATGAAAGGGTATTCCCCAGCACCATGTTATGATTAGGAATCCTGTGTTATGCCGGGATTCAGAATAGCATAATCGCTACGCAGTGTATGGTAAGAGTCCATAATTGTGTCTTTTTTCTTTCCTGTAGCCTATTTTTCTTGGCCCTTAATCTTTTCAAATTTCGATTCTTTCCTGTCTTTGTGTAATGTTCAGTAAATTTCTTCTATGATGCATATCTTAACCAATCTTGTCCATAGTCATTTAAATTTGTATTTTTCTGAAATAATTTTGGAAGTTAAAATAGTAGCTTATTTTCCTAATCTTTAAATTGTTGATAAAACTTAACTTTTCTAAAATCTATCCATTGTAGTGTAAATAATTGTTTGCTTGCGGTATATTTTTTTCATCATGTATTACATATTTTAATTATGTCTATTTTTTTCAGGTATCATATTAGGTAATTATGTTTTTCAGAGCAAATTATGTCCCATGTTCTCATCTTTCATTGCATATTGTGCCATAAGCCATATGTAATTAGGTTATAGTTTTCTTCTGGACTTTTAACCCATTTTGCATTTTTTTTTTTTTTTTTGCTGTCCAATACTTTGGATTTTTGGTAGACAAGTAGGTGTGATTCTTTTAGAGGTGTGGGCGTGAACCACATATGGCTGGACTCGATTATCTGACCTACTTGTTTGCAATATAAAAACTTTAAGACTGCAACATCAAATGTTTGTAAAAACTTTTGCATACTTTTGTTTTTGTGGTCCGATACTAGAGTCTGCTATCACATTGCCTTACAGACATCTAGGAACTCTCCACCCAGTCACAATAGTCAACATATTTTTTCCTTCACCAGTTGTTTTTGTGGGAGTGATAGCTCACAATTATAACAAATTAGAGTCATACTTGGAATTTACAAAATTCCATAGTAGTATATTTTATTTAATATACTTCCTTATGAAAGTTCAGTACTGACATGTAGGATAGGCTCTAATTAATCTTTCTCTTCTTTGTATTATTTAGGAAATTTATTTACCCAATTTTCTTTTTCTCTTATTTGTATTTTTTAGGGAACTTATTTACCCATTATCCATCTTGATCATCTTTGTATTGTAACCTTGAAATGTTTGTACTTATTATACAGTCTTCAAATTATGAAATTATTTAAAAAATAAATGGTTCAATTTAGAACATGCTGAAATCTATTCTTATGTATAAATTCTTTTGTTATAATAAATAAACTTTAAAATTTGAAAGTATTAATGAATTGTGTAGCCATATATATGAGATGTATTAATGAAAGTTAACTTGAATAATAATGTTTTCATTAAATAAATACATCTTGTCATATTATTAATTGAAATGAGTTAAAGGTTAAAATTTCTCTAAAGTTTTTGTAATTGATGTATTTTTCTAAATTTGAAAACTGTTTGTTCTATAAATTTTGATATGATTGATTATCGTTTGAAATGGATGCTGGAGTGTATGTAGAATTTTAATGGGGTTTGCTGATTAGAATTTTGCTGGTATGTGATTGTTTTTTGAGATGGAAACCCATTATTGCCTAAAGAAGGAATAACAGAGGTTATGACTTAGAGAGGCAGTAATGAGATAATAATTTTTGTGTTGATTAATAATGTTGATTGCCATAGATGCAGATGATTACTTATGAATATTGATTGCCTTTGAAGCAAAATATTATTGATGTTTTGAATGATTTCTTGTTTAATGATTGATAGTAAAGTTTTGTCATGAAATGTAGTTTGTGTTTAGAACATTGAAAAGTCGAAATAAACTATAGTATCCAACAAACGATGATTAATAATATTGAATAATTTGCTTTTTATAAAATATTTGAACAATGAATAAATGGAAATGAAATTATTTTTTCTAGTGAAATTTTGTAATTGATATCTCCATATTTCACAATATATGTATTGCTGACTGTATAATAAGATGTTAACAAATTTCATTTTATATTGATTATATACTTAGAAATAATTTTCATGTGTATTAGATTGTATTGATAGCCTAATCAAAATTTCCTTTTTAGTTTATAAGCATTTTAAGATAACAGGTACAGCACAGACATTAACATTGAAATAATTATCACGTGAACCTCGAAATCAGCAACAAGTGAACGCCATGAAGAGTGTTAAGAACATTTGGGTGATTTTCGAACTAGTGTGACTCATCAATTGAATAACAACACCAATACCAACGCCAATATCTACACTAATATCTACACCAATAACTACGCCAATATCTGCTCTGATGTCAATATCTACACCAATATCTACGCTGATGCCTACACCAATACCAATAACTACGCCAATATCTACACTAATATCTACACCAATAACTACGCCAATATCTGCTCTGATGTCAATATCTATGCCAATGCCTGCGCCAATGCTGATGCCAATGCCAATATCAACACCGATGCCAATGCCGACACCAAAGCATACGCCAATGACAACGCCAACGCTTATTGCTGACCTTGTATCTCAAACTTCAACACTATCACATTACCTGAAGGTAATTGCCATCCATGTTCACGTTTGCAACTTTGAATACAGAATAACAGTCACAGTATCATGAAAGAATTGATTCAAAAATCCTCTCCTAAATTATTCCTGTATGCAGAACTCTAAACCTTGAACACTGAAAATATCAAAAAACCAAACCTTACCTGAATTAATCCTCACCTAAGTTAATCCTGTATGCAGCGTCTATCTCTTTTCCAAAAAACAAATTACATTGTCATTTCAAGCCTGAAATGTACATTGTATAATTACAAATATGATACAAAATTTACGTGACTCTGTATTGAGTTTGGTATGCAGCCGTCTACTACAAGCATGAGGCAATGCTAACTGAGATGTCACCTGTATCGAGTTTGATATGCATCAGTCGACTACAAGTATCAGCCCAACACTACGTGCATCCAGATCAGCCCAACACTATGAGTATTCGGATCAGCCCAACACTAACGTCATCACACTGGAGTCACACTTAACTGAAAATCATACTGAGTGCCTTAACGGACTGTTTTCCAAAATTTGCATAGATAAAATCAACAGCGTCAATAGTGAAAGAAATGAACATTTTTTGATTTATTGAAATTTTATGTGAAAATTAAATGTAACAATTCATCAATTCATTTAAAAAAAAAAAAATAATAATAATAAATTTTTTATTCAACATACTAATTTTTTTATGCAATAAAAATTGAATTTTTCTATCTATTAAATTTATGTGCAATTTCAAAAAACTATTCTTTATATATTAAACTTTCTGTTGAGATATTTTCCTTTAAATTATAAAGCTAAATCAAAAGTAATTTTGATATTCTATACTTTGAAATATTCTTTGGAAACATATAACAAATGCTATTGATGAATTTTTATAATAATTTTCAATATTATAGGACAACATGTAATGTTTTTATAGAAAAATTGTTACTGTTCTCGAATTTACAATTCAAAATTTTCCATTTGGGTCAATGTAATTTTTTCTTTAAATTTTCAAACAGTAAAATTTTTTATGTCAAGAGGGGGGTATTTGTAATATTACATTTTTTCTCGATTGGAATCGAATCTTCAATTCGAGATCTATAAAACTTTATAGTAAATATCAGTCATCAATATACGGACAACTTATTGACTGAGAATTTATCGTAAATGATTGTGTTGCATGTTCAATGGTATCACTGAAAAAACAAACTCTGTAAACAGAGTTAACAAAATTAACAGATAATATAGAGATGATATATAAAATTTAAAATAACAGTTTCAAAATAAAGTTTTATTGAGAACAAATATAAAATGTGAATTCTAAACTTGTAATTTATAATTTTTTGGTGACGTGTCCGTAACGTAGACACTGGTTTGAAGTGTCTACAAAGCTCTGCTCTGTTCCTTGTAGCTAGGCTTCCTTCTTCTCTCTAAAAATATGGCTGGCTGCGTGTGTTGTAATTTTGTGCTCTCTGAGTATTTTTCTGTTTAAGTGAATTATTAATGTTTTAAATTGAGTTTTAAACAGTTTATAGTGTTCTATTTTGTCTATCATTTGTTTATTGTGTATACAAGCCTATAGCCATTGTTTTTCAACTATATAAACTGGATAAGTATTTAGCTTGTAGTGACTTTAGATGCTTAAACGTGTAAGATATTGTTCTTTGTGTATTTGTGTAGTGTATTGCCAAAATTCTTCTGAAGATTATAAGTTCATTTGCTCTGAAAACTGGATTTCTCATTCATAGGCGATAGATCCATTCATAGTTTACCAAGAATCTATTACATTGGAGCCGATAACCTTCCTTAGGTTAATAGGTGAAAATTTGCTATCCAACCGATTTAGGAGAAATTGGTAGCACGGCAATACAAAGTCCACTCCTTTCTTCGTTAATTGTGTTAGGGGTTGAGCTATTAAGGCGAATCCATCGATAAAACGTCGATAATAGCCAGCTAAACCAAGCCAACTCCTGACTTCTCGCACGTTCTTCGGCTCAGGGTATTGTTTATCCACCTTGATTTTCTCCGGATTGGGTTTCACTCCTTCCGATGTCACCAGGTGACCCAGATAACGAACACAACTTTTCACAAAATTGCACTTTTCGAGATTTACTTTCAAATTAGAATTCTCGAATATTGCTAACACGTGAGCTAGACGTTCTGCATGTTGATTGATTGTTTGACTGTGTAAATAAACAAAACACTCTGTTCCTAAAATTTCGGCCAGGAGGGAGTCCATCAATTTTTGGAATGTATGAGGGGCACCCGTCAATCCAAAAGCCATTCTCTTATACTCAAAATGCCCACCGACTGTGGTGAAAGCAGTAATTTCTTGGTTCTCTTCTGCTATTTTTATTTGGTGGTACCCACTTTGCAAATCCAAAGTTGAGAAATATTTACTATTGCCTAGTCCTTCAAGTGTCTCATTTATAAGCGGTAATGGATACTTATTTGCTTTAGTAACTGAATTTAAAAGCCTGAAATCTGAACAGAAATGATATTTGAGGCTTCCATCGGTTGTTTTCTTTCTTACAAGTATAATCTGTGCACTCCAAGGACTGTTTGACGATACAATTATACCTTTATTCAGCATTTCGGCTATATGCTCTTCTACTACTGGGCGCATGTGGTAAGGTACTCTATAGGGTCTTTTCGCAAACGGTCGTTCTTCAAATGTGGGGATATGATGTTCAACGGGTACATTACATCTCTCTAATCCTGGCTCTTCAAATGTTGTGATATAGCGCTTTAATACTTTACTTATTAACACAGCTTCTTCAGTCTTTAGATGTGATAAAGTCTCATCAATTTGTTTTTCTAATTTTGAACTATTTTCATCCATTGATACAGATGCTATCTGTAAAGAGGGTTCAGTAATCCTCACAGGCTCTGCAATACCCATACATTTATTTTTTAATAGCTGTACTGGATACGGATTAAGGTTTATAACTTTAACAAATGAGATTGAATTGTTGACATGCTGAACACTACGAGCAACCCTTATTCCAGGCAGTGGATCCAATGGGGGTTCGATGAATATAAGCCCTTCCTTGATTACATCTCTCAGAGTAACATCGATCAAGATTTCAGAATGAGCAGGGATAAAAGTGCTTTGTGCGGTATACACTGTAGCCGGTCTTACTTGATCATTTGAACAATGGGTCTTTGTTGACATTCCGCGATCTTTGAACTCAGACCTCCTCCTGTCATGGAGTGGATGGGTGGGGTCGGACGGGGCATTACAGCTTATAGTCTTCCTACTTTCATTTTCACTAACACAATCACAAAAATATGACGTTTCCATACTATTGTATGACTCATTTTGAACTTCACCTACTTTCTCACCTCCAAATGTTATTGAATTATTACCTACATCGATAACTGCGAACAATTTGGATAACAAATCCCAACCAAGCAAACCATCCTCTTTAATCTCAACATTGGCGATGAGAAATCTATGTTCAACCTTGAACTTTAAGACATTTATTTGTAAAACTTGTGCTCCTATCACTGCTAAATTCATGCCTGTCACACCCTTAGCAACAGCTTTCTCCTCTATTAGTTTTACACCTGAAATAGCCTCTTTCAAAATAGATATCTCCGCGCCGGTGTCAACTAAAAATGTTTTGCATTGACCTTCAATCTCGATGGTAACGTGACTTCCTCTACCGCGAGTTGATACTCTTGGAACTATATTGCAATGCCCCTCTCCATGATTAGGCTGAGTAGTTGGGCGACTCCCAGCCAATTTTAGTTTTCCGAGTGTTGTGGTTTTTGGGCACTAATGTTTTCATTTTTCACAGGAGCAGCGCGTTTAGCGCAATTATACGCTGTATGAGACGATTCTCCACAAACGAAACAATATCTCACAAATTTATTGTAGAATTTACGCTGTTGTGACTCAGAAAAATTTCTCTGCTGATTTGGGGAATGGTCTGTTCCGGTGTTGGTACATTCCCTAGCAAAGTGACCCATCCTACCACATACAAAGTAAGGTCCCTTCTTATCAGACTGTCTGAACTGTGTATTTGGATTGTTCTTAAAATATCCGTATGATTTCACATTCTGATCCTTCTTGAATGAAAGAGCGAACACGTTGTCTTGATTTGCTGCGGTCGCTTGTTCAACTCGTTCGGCTACGACTACCGCCTCTTCCAAGGTTTTTGGGGGATGAACTTGTAGGGTTATGGACGCGGAACCAAATAATCCTCGAATGAAAGCTGTCAAAACCGTTCTATCTAGTTGGAGGCGAGCGTATTCAGCTTCTGTAGGATGATCGTTGGGGATTGGTATTGCTTTTAAGCCTAATTATCGACAGCGATCCGCATACGCGCGAATTGGCTCATTCCGGTGTTGTTTAATCGCACTCAACGCGAATAAATGACTTTCAGGTTCTCGTAACTCTTTGAATCTTCCTAGAAGAACTTTTTCATACTCGACAAAAGTTGCTCCCTCGGATAATAATTCGGGATGAGTGTTCAAACAGACGCAGCCCCAGATGTTTTTAATTTACATATGAGCTTTTTATCGTTATCAGACCAATTACCAGACTGTGCTACAAATTTTAAATTTTGAATAAATTCCTCTACTTTTTGTCCACCTTCCTCACCTGAAAATGTTCTTACAAGTGATTGTAAACCTAAATCCTTACGTACTAAAGTTGTTGGTCGAACCTTCTGACTGTTTGAAGCATTAACAGTGTCTAACTCTTGCTGTAATCTAGCTTTTTCTAAGTGTTCACGTTCCGATTGTGCCCTAAGTTGTCTCAATTGTTCTTGGAAACACTCTATTTCTGATCTATCTACATTTTGAACAGGTAGATCAGGTTGTACTGGATTCATCTTGAAGGGTTGACTTGAAAACTTAAATTTTGAATGGTTTCTCTGAAAAATCTTATTTCTATTAATATAACAATTCTATTTCCATCTAAGATCTGATTATAATAAAGTAATCAACATTCACTTTCTCAATTAAATCTATTTTTCTATTCAAATTTTCTATTATTTTCTCGTTTCTAACAGTGAATTTTGTCCCATGACTCCGATCTGGTTCGATAGAGATCTTTGCAGTCTATCCCACCGCACGCCACCAGTTTTGTAACCGCCCTTGATGGGGGTTGAAGAAATCTTATTACTACTTCAAGGGAGTCATGGGAACTGGATAGACAAAAACATTGTATTACCTAAAGAATTTCTCATTTATTATGTCAATTACTTGAAATTTAAAGAATGAAATATGCAGTACATTTTATCCAAATATTATTCCTACAAAAACTACCTGCCAATAAGATTCTGCTAACTAGAAATTTTACTACAACAATAGTTTTACTAATTAGGGTCTCGGCCGGGTGAAAATGTTTTATAAGGAGCTAGAATTTATAGCATTTACCCACAGCTATCACTCCCACTGTAATCCCAAACCACAGGACACTCACGTATATCATAATGCCGGAAAAATAACTTAACTTTTTGCAATACGGTATGGATTTTGATCCGCTTGGTACCTCGGTTGTTTAACGACTGGAGGTTTTCCGTCCGGACAACTTCCCCCTCTCCACGTCAGTGTGCCAGAAGGCCTTACTGCTGCTATTGGAAGAGTCGGTTCTCACGAGATTCGGCAAGCGGGTACTTGCCAGGTCTGCAGTATTCCTCTGGGAAAATATCTACAGGCTACCAAACATCCGCCTTGTCCTTGCCTCGTGGAGCCCTCATCCGTGAGAACTAGCAAATATCCCTGAATTTGCTGGTTCTCAGAGTAGTTTAGACATAAGTTAGCAGAATCTTATTGTCGCTTCAAAAATACTACTTACTAAATTATATATTTTCTCACTAAAGTCCAACTACGAAAATATTATTCTAATATCAGAGTCTTTTCTCCTGAGAAATCTTAAATCTAAAACACGAAAAAAATCAATCAATAAATAAGTAATCAAATACTACCCATGTCACACTACAACCTAGATGTATAGTTTTATTTTTATTTATTTATTTTTATCTAGCTGACAAAAGTCAAAGACCTGAATATTTGTGTGTGTGTGTGTGTGTGTGTGTCTATGTGTTTGCCATACGCTAATAATTGACCGAGCGAAGTGAGGTCTAAGATTCAAGTCGACGGTTTGTCGTCGTCATCAGTCCTGATGAATTTAACTCTTACTTTTTGTCAGTTGTGCGAGATCTAGTTGCAGACATACCTGTAATGACTCCGGTGGATCAGGGGGAGGATGTTATGCTCACTGGTGCAGTCTTTACAAATTGGAGGCCAATTGATGAGGCCACTGTGATAAGAATAGTTTCTGGTTTCAAAAACTCTCATAGTCAGGATGTATATGGCCTCACCATTCCTGTTCTAAAACGAATCATTCATCTGATTGCTGCTCCACTCACAAAGTGTATAAATCAATGTTTGAACGTGGGAGTTTTCCCAGACGAGCTGAAGATTTCCAGGACTGTTCCAGTGTACAAGAAGGGCCCTAGAACTATGATGGGTAGTTTTCGACCGATCTCTATTGAGCCAGGTTTTGCCAAAATCATGGAGGTTGTTATGAGGGAGCAGTTGATGGCCTATTTTGTGAGTGAGGATCTCTTTTCATCCTGTCAGCATGGTTTTCTAAAGGGTAGATCAACCATCACTGCCGTTGAAAAGTTGATAGAGGAAATCACCAATGCTTTGGAAGGAGAATCAGTGTGCCTTACAATGTGTGACCTCAGTAAGGCTTTCGATAGCATTTCTCATGGTGTCCTGCTGAAGAAGCTGAAGTCATATGGAATTGGTGGGGCAGTTTTCAGCACTCTGTCCTCTTACCTTGACAACAGACGTCAGGTGGTAAGTATTGATGGAGCCACCTCAAGCAGTGAATTGGTAGAGTATGGAGTGCCTCAGGGATCGGTTCTGGGCCCTCTCCTCTTTATCATTTCAATTAATGACATTGGTCTGAAAATGAACGCTTTGGTATATGCTGACGACACTACACTGATCAATAGAGGACGTGATGTGCAGTTGCTGGGGCAGGCTGCTGATAGTTCTTTGAGGTCTGCTGAGAGATGGTTCAACCAAAACAAGTTGCTGCTGAACAAGGACAAGACACATAAGCTTCTCTGCTCCTTGGGACAGGCTGGTCGAGTGGTTGAAACTGATGTGAAGTTGCTGGGTTTTTCCTTGAATACCAGAATAAGCTGGACAAGTCATATTGTCAATGTTTGCTCAAAGCTGTCCAGTGCGCTCTATCTTCTGCGAAAGTTGAAATCGGAAATTGGTGCCGGATACCTGCTTACTGTCTACTATGCCATGTTTCACAGCCATGTATGTTATGGACTTCACCTGTGGGGTCACTCTGGACGACTTGGTGATGTGCTGCTTCTGCAGAAAAAGGCTGTGCGAGTGCTGACGGGCAGTGACTACATGGCTCACTGCAGACCACTCTTCAAGAGGCTAAAAATGCTTACTGTTGTAAATCAGTACATTCTTGAATGTCTGGTTCGCATCAGAGACAGAGCTAGGAGTGCTGATACTCGTGGTGGGATACATGGCTATGAAACCCGTCAGACTCACCTCATCAACATGCCAAGATGCCGTTTAGCAAGGACTCAGAGGAGTTATCCTTTCATTGCCTTCAAGATGTTTAATAAGCTGCCAGAGTGGGTCAAGGATAGTGGAAGTGATAGACAGTTCCGAGCAGTTTTGAGATCACTCTTGGTGGAGCATCCATTCTATAGCCTGAGTGAATTTCTCGATAGTGAGATGACATTTTGAAATTTTTTTTGTGACATGTTTTAAACCCTGACACAGTCTATCCAGCAGTGCTGGCCAATGACCTAGAATAAAACTAAAACTAAACTTTGGCATTTCTCTTAATGTTTAAATGTTTATATGTTGCGCATTTACGGCAAAACGCGGTAATAGATTTTCATGAAATTTGAAAGGTATGTTCCTTTTTAAATTGCGCGTCGACGTATATACATGGTTTTTGGAAATTTTGCATTTCAAGGATAATATGAAAGGAAAAAGGAACCTCCTTCATACGCCAATATTAGAGTAAAAATCAGACTACAGAATTACTAGTAGTTCTGTGAACAGTAGACCTCACGCAGTATTCTCATCCACAAGTACCTGATTGAAACTATAGAGCTTATGTTAACATAAAAGTGTTTTACATTTACCCTTACAAGCTCTATCAGTTTAGTACTATGTACCTATGCCAGCGCACAAACCCAGGTTTTGCTGGCTTTGTCAGATAGAAAAGTTATTTTTAATTTAAGAGTTTATGTTATTGGAATCTTATTATGTATTTCTTGCTTGTCTATCATTTTTATGATTCATAGTCTTCATCGTATTGTTTTCAATTTGACAAAATAAATTTGAATTGAATTGGATGGAAATACAGCAATAGACTGGCTCCTCCACACATCTGTGTAATAACTAGTCAGCTGATTTATGATGAATAATTCTATAGTCTGATTTTTACTCTAATATTGGCGTATGGAGGAGGCTCCTTTTTCCTTTTCTATTATTCTTGAAATGCAAAATTTCCAAAAACCTTGTATATACGTCGACGCGCAATTAAAAAAGGAACATACCTGTCAAATTTCATGAAAATCTATTACCGCGTTTCGCCGTAAATGCGCAACAGATAAACATTTCAACATTAAGAGAAATGCCAAACCATCGACTTGAATCTTAGACCTCACTTCGCTCGGTCAATTATTCATCATAAATCAGCTGTCTAGTGGACTATAATACTACCCGTTCAAAAACATCGAACATCTTGAAAGTGTATCTTTCCATCAACGTTAGTAGACAGTTAACTATAATACCACCCGTTCAAAAACATCGAACATCTTGAAAATGTATCTTTCCATCAACGTTGTAGACAGTTGCAGCCAGACCTGATAACAGCGCTCACACTCACATTCCAGGACGAAACGTCACGGTACGATAGGACAGAAAGCTCTATGATTATTTAGGATTTTTTCTAGACATTTTCAATTGATAAATTATTTATTAATTCTTGAGAAAACATAACAACAAGTCAATGTAACCATAGAAAAACAATAGTGTAAGTAGATATCCCATGGTATAGGGAATTTATGTCGCATCTTTTACTGTTATCTCAAGCCGATTACTGTCGATTATTGTAAATGTTTACTGTTTCGTTGGGGTGAGAGTGTATGAACGGCACAATTTGAGAGACTATCAGCGTCACATAGGTGCATGGGAAAGAACTAAGTGAACTATCGGCTTGGGATAACAGTAAAAGTTGCGACATGAACGCCCTATACCATGGGATATCTACTTATGGTATCGTTTTTCTATGAACTTACTGAGCGCGAGGTCTACTGTCCACAGAACTACTAGTAATAATAATAATAATCTTAATTATGAACATTATTTGAATTTTGAACAATGAAATTTATGTGATCTCTGTAGGTGAGGGTGAAGTCTATGTAGACACCCAAATCCTTTATCACATTGACTCTCTGAAGAACCTCATCTAATAATTTTTAATCAGCGAAAATCTGCTGCTGCCTAGTGAAGACAATGAATTTACATTTCTTCACATTTAAGGTCTTCACACACCTTGTTACGAGTATCTAGGAATGCCTCAAAGAAAGACGTAGCCGTCCTATCTCGCAATATTAAATCCACTCTACGCTGCTGTGAACGAGACAGATTGCTTACCTTGGACTTAACATTGAGAAATGGGATGGCTACGTCTTCCGAAGACTTATCTATAGCTACATGTAGCTAGGTGTGTAGAGACCTTTAGTGCTAGATTGTTTCTCTCACTCCAATCATTCAACCTGTCCAAATCATCCTGCAACGTGTGAAAGTCCTGATCATCCCGTACAGTTCGATAAATCTTTAAATCATCTGCATATATAAGACTATTACTGTTTTTAATACACTCTGGAATGTCATTTATGAGTAAAAGGAACAAGATCGGCCCTAGATTACTTTCTGAGACACACCTGAACCGCTAGTAAAATATTTTGATTTGATAAAGATTATTAACATATACAAAGGATAAACGCTAAGGCATGAGAGGAAGAAGGCGACCATTTTGGGTGTGAAACCAGAGGCAAACCTTTTCTGCAGAAGGGTCTTGAGGTATCAAAAGATCTTGAGTAATCAAGGTATTAAATTACTGTATGATAACATGGAAAAAAATATTTGGTGTCAAATAGTTTTGTATTTAATTCTATAAGTACTGTTATTCAAAACAGACTTCATTAAAGATTTTTGATTTCTTGACTTACCTTTCGCGTCTTAAAATTTCAGTTGTCTTTTTCCACAATTCATTATTCAAGGATTCCTTATTTTGCTGAAAATGTCTAGCAAGAAAATGTAAGAGAAATGGAAAACCTGAAAAATGTTGTTTGTATATATTATGTTATATTGCATATATTACATTGTATTATATAATTATAGTGACGATTATTATAGAACGTTTTTTGCAGCTCTTCCTTTTATAATCGAAAAAATAATTCTAGAAATAAGAAATTAATAGTATAAATAAAAATCTAGGATATTAAGCACTATGCATTTTTGTATTGTTCAAAATCAGAATAGAACTAATTTTTATCGTCTTTATTGTAAAAAATCTAAACGCCAGTGTAAAGCGTTGTTTTGTTTAAGTTTGCAGATGAATTATTCAATATTCCACAGATATTATATTCAATATTATCACCCAACTAGTTCAATCAAAACATCTTCGACAATCAAAAAGCTTAGATTTTGTCGACTTAATAAGCATACTATTTTATAAATTACAAATATAACATGACATATATGAACGAGTGAGGAATGTTTTAAGGCTAGAGCACAAGATTTCTTTTTCTAGACAAGCCAATTATTTAACAAAAAATTCATTTATTTTATTGTAACACTGTTGTTAATTGGTGCATAAATTTGATTTGATTTGATAACCCTAGTTTTGGTGCGAACTGTAAAACTCAGAAGTTCAGATTTCATAAAAGTCTTACAATACCTTAATTGATTTGTCATGAGCTTCATCTAAAAATTTTCATTTTGGAAATTATGAAACTGTACAAGAGCGATAGGATGTAAGTAGACATTCCGGAACCTTGGAATTTGAGAAGAGATCAGACATGAATAAAAAGTAACAACACCTCATTATTAAGCTGTGGCTCGACAATACAAAGGCAAATGTTTGCTAGCCATCATAAAGCACTGCTAAATTGTTTTTTTTTTCGTTAGGGCTACTCTTGAATATAAATAAAAGTTTCATATAGCCGAAACATGTTGTAAGAAATTTTAAATAGGGTACTTAGATTTATATTTTTATTTATAAAATTTTGAACCGAATAAATATTATACGAGTGATTAAAAACTGATTGAGAATTTTAGTGTATCAGAATAGATTAAAATATAAAATATTGACAACCTTGAGTTAATCGAATTATCTCATTGGCTTCTTCTGGTAATTCCGATAAGTTGAAACCAGTGGCCTGAGAAAGTAGAATCTTAGCTTCTTTATCTGTTAATCGAAGATCAATCTGAAATAATAATTAATGAGTTGAAAATAAATAAATACCTGATTTAATTAATTAGTAATATGGAATAATAATATCGGAGTAAAATCTTAATGATCAACTAAAACTATAATCAATTTATGATGGACAGAAAATACAAAATTGATGGGATTTAATTGATGCCCAAATTCAAAAATATTGCTTCTTTGATAAAAATGTACTGAGAATTCTGTGAAGTGAAAATCTAAGATACATAACCCTATTTTGAACATTTTAATGTTATCTAAATTTGGGAGGGAATTAGGACAACGTATCATGAGTTTTTTTTCTCCTGATCGGTGTCTTCTTGTAAAAATAAATAATATAAATGACTGCGATACTTACTTTGATTTGCTTGACTTCTTTTGTAGGCTCTCGATTAACAATGTGTTCATCGTGTGTTATTATAAGCTTCTTGCAACTGAAGTTCAAATATTTCACATTCGAGACCACATCATCAAAGACAATCATGGCATTTTGTAGGTTTTTCTTCTTTCTGAAACAAAATCGAACAAATCTAACACTAAAAAGTATTTTAACAGATTAAAAAAGTTCTTCCGAAGAGAATTATGGAAGTATGAAACGTATTCAAGACGTACACGCACGTTAAATATATGAAATTGAAATGAGAGTAATCTATTATTCATTACATCTAAAATCAGACAGGTCAGTTCAGTTGTTGCTCATCAGGCAGGTCTATAAACGCTTGCTATTCAAAATTGCATATTGAGATCTATTTTATACAATTATTTCAAGAGCCAACATTTTCAAACAGCCACGATATAAAAATCGATAAAAAATACAGAATGACTACAATATTAATCAATTGAAACAGCATAAATAATCTGAAAAACTTACATTATATGAGCAATTTTCGCTTCGCAATTGATGGGATCCATTTCGCCTACAAACTGATCACCATCACTTATTAAATTGAGAAGTTTTTTATGAATATGCTCAATGTTCTTTAGTTCGGATATCCAGAAGACGTTGCCCTGAAACACAAAGAAAATAAGAAAAATACTTAATCTGCTTAAAAGAGAATTCTATTAAAAAGTAAAATTTCCTAAAAGAAATTATAATTTTAATATTCCAGTCCATTCATTCTGATCCATATTCTTCTGACAGTCCTAAAATAATAATCTCTAACTAATACCAATAATTAACTTACTTTATCGCATATAAATAAAATTCTAAATGAATTGAATAAGACTTTACCAGACAAGGGGAATAGCTTATTTGGAGAGGCTTTCAACAGTATAATTACAGAAGTCAAAACTCCTGTAGTGGGCTGAAACTAAGATATTCCAATTGTATAAAAAGGCAGAATTGAAAGACCCTAAAAGTTATTGATGGATTGCTTTAATTAATACTATTGTTTTGTAGAGTGAGAGGACTGTATCTAAATTATTATTGTATTTAATGAAAATACTTGCCAAGCTGGAATTAAAAGAAATATTTACTGTGAGCAAAGCTATGGAAATTCTCAAATTAGTACAGATAATAGACTCACCAGTCGTAATTTTTATATGTGCCAAATTATCAATTATAAGGTATTGGAATCGAAATACAGGATGGAATATAGAAATGAGAAGGATAAATACCTTTGGGAAAGGAAATACCTTTCTGATACTCTGATACTGTGGCCTGGTGATGATTGCAAGCTGCTTGGCGATATTAATTTCACTGCTCCTTGCTTCTCCCAAATATTCACAACATTCATTAAACACTTCAATCAATTATTGTCATATAATGTCCGGCTAGACAAATAACAAAATAACAAATAAAGTGAGCCGGTACGGTATGGCTTTGTACACTCTTGACTCCGTCTGCTTTCTTTCCCGACTGACAAGAAAGCCTGGGCTGACGACAGTTTTTGACAATCCACCGCCAGGAGGCAGCACCGCACGGAACAGCGCTACGTCAACGCGCGAATGGCCACAACATTCCCCCCCACCTGAAAAGATATTTTTCAGCTAGGGCAAAGACAAAAATGACGATTATATAATACAAAAATCCAAACATGCAACCACAACCAAGAACACAAAAAAAACCAAGATTCACGACTACACCCTCCACTAATGAGCGGGTAGTGGGAAAAGTTTAGTGACTGGTCGTTTAAGACACCCATTCTTCAAACGCACCAAAGCCACTCTCACTTGGCCGTCCGTCCCTGGAAAAACTTGTTCCACGATACCTAGTGGCCACTGCAGTGGAGGGAGGTTCGGCTGATCCACAATTACAACAGTGCCTACTTCAAGTGGAGTAGACGATTTCCACCATTTTCCTCATTCCTGAAGCTCATGAAGATATTCTACTCGCCACCTGCGCCAAAAGGATTGCACTAGTTGATTCACCAGCTGAAAGAGAGTAAGACAATTGACAGGAGAATCAACAACATATTCCATTGGAAAAGCTTTCAATGGGGTAAGTTTGAGAATATGTGCTGGTGTTAATGCAAGTGGTTCACTGGGATCTTCACTCATAGAGCACAGTGGTATCGAGTTCAGTACAGCTTCGACCTGAACTAAAACGGTATTCATCTCTTCGTACGTTAACAATTGAGTACCAATCACACAAAATAGATGTGATTTTGTTGCCTTTATGTTCGCTTCCCAGATGCCACCAAAATGGGGCGCTCCTGGCGGAATAAATTTCCAGTCGAATCTATAATCGGACAAATCAGAGACGAGTTCAATATGTACTGCTTTTGTAGACATGCATACGAACAGACATATATAGGCCTTCAAAATGACGGGATTATGTCGTTTAGCCATAGTAACTTGTATTGGTCCAGCGTAGTCAACTCCACAATGCTCGAAAGGTTTCAATTGCGTTACTCTACTAGCCGGTAAATTACCCATTTTAGGGGGTGAAATCTTTGGTTTACACCGAAAACATTTATTACAAAGATAAACACATTTACAAACAACAAGACGACCAGACAGAATCCAAAACTTTTGCCTGATTAAGGATAACAGCAGACGGGGCCCAGCGTGACAATTCTTCACATGAAAATTATTCACCAATAACGTGACAAAATTGTCCTTTTTCGGCAAGATGATTGGATGACAATTATCAAAACCAAGATTAGCTGTTGACAATCGACCGCCGACGCGAATTACTTCATTCTCTAGGAATGGAGACAAACGCTGCATACGAACTGAACAACACTTTCCTGTTTTCAATTGAGACAATTCATTAGTAAAATGGATTTTCTGTACTAGTCTACATAGATACATTTCAGCTACATTCAAATCAGACTCACCCTGTTTAGGTAATACACAAACAAATTTCAAAATCACAATTACTACACGTAACAAACGTTGGTAGCTTGAACAGCGTTGAATCAATGAATTTATCACATTATCACAAGTCGCATCTGTGTGAAGGGTTGTGAGAACATTAGTTTTAGCTTCCGGTGGATTTTCAACTTCGACAAAGTCCACTTTCACTGGCCAACTATTTTCCTCTTTTTCCAACCAAGTAGGGCCGTTCCACCACAATTTATGACTCACAAGCTCGGCTGGTGTTAAACCACGTGACAAACAATCTGATGGATTCTCTGAGCCGCTAACGTGCTTCCACTGTTGCACATTACAATCTTGAATTTTCGATACACGATTCGAAACAAAAGTGGTCCAGCGTGACGGTGGGGCCTGAATCCAATAGAGAGCCACCGTTGAGTCTGATAAGGCTATCACACGAGACACACGACACCTTTCACTAATGATGTTATAGGTAGTATGCAACAACTCCGCCAATAATAGTGCAGCACATAATTCCAGTCGCGGAATGGAAACTGATTTATTTGGAGCGACTTTGGATTTGCCACACAGCAAAGTGATAGTTGGTGGTGATCCATCATCACATTGACTCTTAAGATAAATGACAGCTCCAAGTGTCATGCCTCCTTGTTCTGATGCGTCACAAAATCCAATTAAACTAATTAGAGGAATAGAGATAGTTGATAATAGATCAAACTCATTTTGACATACTTCCCAGCGTTTCGTGACTGATAACTGTGGTGTCTGATCCCAACCAACTCCGCATTGCCACAATTATTTGATCAGACACTTCAATAGTAACGTGAGAGGAGCAAGAAACCCCATTGGATCGTAAATTCGAGCAACTGCTGAGAGTATCTTACGTTTGGTCGCTATCTCTCCAGTATGATTGACAACAAAGTGAAACGAATCGACAACTGATTGCCACCTCAAACCTAGAATTGATAACAAATTTTCAAAATAAAAATTTTTAGCTACAATTGATGTGTCATTCTCGTGCATATATTCCATCAATTCAGCCGAATTGGATGCCCACTTTGTTAATTCAAAGCCACCTCACTTTAATAGCTCCTTGGTCTGACTATAAATATCGTTAGTGTCTGATAAAGAAGGTGCTGAAGTGACAAGATCGTTGACAAACATATCACTCGGTATGCGTGTGGATGCAGCAGGGAAATTATCACCTTCTTCTTCTACCAAGCGGTGTACTGTACGTAAGGCCAAATACGGCGATGAAGACACTCCAAACACGACACAATTCAACTCATAAATTTCAATTGGATTCTCGATAGAAAATCTCCATAGAATACGCTGGTATCTTCGACATGATTCTTCCATCACGATTTGACAATACATCTGACGTATGTCAGCTATCAACGCTATTTGAAATAATCGAAAATTGAGTAGCAAAACAAAAATATCCGTTTGCAATTTCGATCCAACATGCAATATTTCATTTAACGATAGTGATGTGGTGGTCTTAGCACTAGCATCAAACACAATACGAATTGGCGTTGTGGAGCTGCTTGCTTTAACAATTGCATGATGTGGGATGTGATAACCACTCTTATCAGACTGATCGGTTATCAATGACATGTGTCCCTGTTTCAAATAGTCTTTCAATATTTAGTGATAGGCAACACGCGATGTAGAATCCAACTCCAAACGTCTTTCCAAATTCAAAAAACGTCGTTTGGCAGAATTATACAAGTCACCCAAATTATCAGGGGGTTTCAACCATGACAATGAAACGATAAACCTCCCCGATTCAGTACGACAAACAGATGAAACGTAGTTATTCTCACAATCAACTTCTTGAGGTTTTAGCGGCCGTGTTGAGGCAGGGCACTCTTCCAATTCCCAAAATTTTTGAACCATTTTATCCAATGAAAGATTGCACACAACATGACTGCTCGTATCACATGACGACGACAAAACCGGAGCTCTTCCCATGAGGATATAACCCAAAAGACTGTCTATAGCTGTAATCTCATTCACCTTTCCCACCACACGATCAGACTTCAGCAAATGAGGTAACAATTCAGCACCAATAATCACATCAATTGTATTCGGTGAATAGAATTGTTCATCAGCCAATTGTAATCCACTCAAATGAGACAATTTAGACTTATCTATTTCACAAGAGGGCAACCGTTCAACAATACTCTCTACCACGAGAGACTCAACGGAGAAACAAATATCTGAGTCAATTCTAGATTGAAACGAGAAGCATGTACGTCCACGTACAACCGTCTCCTTTCCTCCAAACCGTGAACAACAGTATTCAATTTACTAATTGGAAGATTCAATTTTTTACAAGCACTGGATGTAATAAAATGTGATTGAGAACCGCTATCCAACAAAACACGAAGTTCATGTAATCCACCAGATGAACTTTTCACTAACACCCTAGCAGTAGACAAAATGACAATGCTATTACTACCATTAGTAGCAGAATAACAGGTGACAGAAAGATTTTTCTCAACACTCACAGACTCTACACTACTTTTAGACTCATTCAACCCGAAATGTAACAATGTGTGGTGCATCTGGTTGCATGAAGAACACGTTTTATTACTCTTACAAGCTCTACTCGAATGAGTATCCTCCAGACAACGAAAGCAATACGAAATTTCCTTCACAAAAGCGTATCTTTCTCTAGGGGTCTGTTTCAGGAATAAAATGCAATCAACAAATTTATGACCCTTTTTTGAACAACGCAGACAGCTCACACCTCTCTTAGCTTTATTGAGATCAGTTGACAATGCATGGCTGGGTGAATGAGTGACAAACACCTTTAAACTCGAATGAGAGTGAGTTTTGAAATTTTTGGAAGCAGACTGAGTCTTTTTTACAACGGAATTACTTGACAAATTCAACAATTTATTATCATCAAATGGCAAAGATTTAACCTGTTTTTGTATAAAAGAGACTAAGTCATCATAAGATGGAACATCTTTATCTCTTACTGCCGCCTCAAATGCACGCCTTGTTACAGGATCTAACAGCTTCAATGCGTGATACAAGAAAATAATATCTGTAAGATTGACTCCCCGCAAACGTTTCAAAGCAGAGATTGGCGCACAAAATTGATCAAGAATTGCAGTCAGACCACACCTACTTTCGACTTTAAGAGCCTCGAATTCAAAAATCTGTTTCAAATAGGCTTCGGTCTGAGATCTCGTGTCCTGATAACGAGTAACCAATGACATCCATATATTTTGGTAATTGGCCCCAATGGGCGATACATGCTGAATAAGATTAGCCGCTTCACCACTTAATCGTGAGAATAAATACTGTTTCCGCTGTTGATTGGTCAAAGATTTGTTATCATGGACTAAAACCTTGAACAACTCATAGAAACTGGCCCATTTCAATTGGTTCCCATCGAAAGTCGGCAATTCTATATGCGGCAGATTAAAATCAGGATTTGATTGAGTAACTGCTGAAACTGTGGGATTTAATACAACTTCAGTTTCAGCTAATTGATTTAATTTTTTCAATGCCTGTTTAATGAAAGCCACTAAATCGAGATGAGCATCTGTGAATTCAGGAACATAATCCTCTTTCAACTCAATTTCCAACTCTTGAATTCTTAAGATGCAACTTTCGAATTCCTCCAATGTCTGCGGAAGATTCTCTCCTAAGATTATGAATTGATCGGCAACCTTTTTATCCTCAATGCCTTTTGATAAGTCATACAAACGCTGAATTCGTAAGAATAAATGTTGTTTTCTTGCTTGCAAGACTTTCAATGTCTTTTCTACCTTGTCTGTCATATTAACCAACGAAATGACATAAAAAACAAATACTATACAAAATGACAAAAATACACAATGACAAAAAGCGAAAGGCAAAATAGGAACAATAAAAGAACATCCAATTCGATGTTTCTTTACTTCCAATCAGTCGAGTGAAAAGCAGACTCATTCAAGTACAAAGCTATAAAACAATAAGTACAAAGCTATAAAACAATAACTACAATAATATTCATTGTTTATTTGCTGATAATCGATCGATAAAGTCGAACGCTCGACAGAGATAAGAAGATAATGAGGTCGTTCAATTCGACCTTGAGCCTGAACCTGTTTTGAGCATGTACCAACAAATACAAAAAACTCGTGTATTGAAATAGAGATTCCAACATCTAAATACAAATAATAAATGGAAAAAGCAAGTTTCAAATTCAATAAATTCACTGATTCAATGATAATTAGGCTTGTAGGACCAAAAATGTTTTGTAGAGTGAGAGGACTGTATCTAAATTATTATTGTATTTAATGAAAATACTTGCCAAGCTGGAATTAAAAGAAATATTTACTGTGAGCAAAGCTATGGAAATTCTCAAATTAGTATAGATAATAGACTCACCAGTCGTAATTTTTATATGTGCCAAATTATCAATTATAAGGTATTGGAATCGAAATACAGGATGGAATATAGAAATGAGAAGGATAAATACCTTTGGGAAAGGAAATACCTTTCTGATACTCTGATACTGTGGCCTGGTGATGATTACAAGCTGCTTGGCAATATTAATTTCACTGCTCCTTGCTACTCCCAAATATTCACGACATTCATTAAACACTTCAATCAATTATTGACATATAATGTCCGGCTAGACAAATAACAAATGAAGTGAGCCGGTACGGTATGGCTTTGTACACTCTTGACTCCGTCTGCTTTCTTTCCCGACTGACAAGAAAGCCTGGGCTGACGACAGTTTTCGACAATCCACCGCCAGGAGGCAGCACCGCACGGAACAGCGCTACGTCAACGCGCTCAATTCAAGAATGGCCACAACAACTATAATGACAAGTTTTACTTGAGCGATAGGTCATTGGCTGTTGAAGTAAGTGGAAAGCTGTGATCTCCTACCAGAACATCAAGCAGGGTTTAGATGTACAGGGGGTTGTAGAAATCATTTATTCAGCCTAAGAGGTATCACACACATCTAGCCTACTTATTGTCTGTAAACGGAAGCCTTTCTTCGTACTTTTAGTGGATTATGAGTCCGCATTTGGATTTATTAATCATACAAAATTGTAGTACAAATTGGGAACTTTAGGAATTATTACAAAACTGATTGAAATAATGAGCTCAATTTATGGTCATACAACAATAATTCTCGATAACGGAGAAGAGGGAATTCAGAGTGAGGATGGAGAGGGCGTTTTGGTTTCCTTATTGCCTTAGCTCTTCATCTTGTTCATATCTGATATTGAGATATATTTTCGAGAAAGAGTGTTGCATGGTTTATGAATAGATAATAGCAATTACATTATCATGCCGATATGCGGACGATATAGTCATTCTCGCTGACTGTGCTGTTGACCTCAGAAATAAGATAACATATGTTAAGAGGAGTAGGCTACTGTCTGAGAGCTGAACTTAAGGTCAACACAGCAAATACGAAAGTAGTCTCCTTCAATAGGGGTATAAGGAAGAATAATTATAATTTCTATTACAAAGGATGTAAGCTAGAAATAGACAGCGGTTACTGCTACTTGGGAGTCTGGTTTTCTTGTAGGGGAAAATTCAGGGAAGCTTCGCATAGGTTACTAAAAAAGCCTACGAGGGCGATCGATGCTCATCAATATATTGGTAAAAGCTATTTCGGACTCCTGTTCCACAAAAAAAAAACTTTTCGATTCGATAGTCTCCCAATTAATTCTATATGGCTTGGAGAAATGGTCCCTGGGATACTGCGATGGTTTGGAGAGGATTCAAAATTAAAGTGTGTTTTGAGGTTGCATGCAAGTACGCCATGTTGGATGCTCAACAATCAGCTTGAAGCATACAGTTTTTCTGCGAGCTCTACAATGGCTGTTAGCCATACAGAGAATGTCAGCTGTCAGGTGTCCCGCAATAATGCTGACAATTTTTCGAAAAAAGTTCCTATTTAGGTGTGGGATGGTTGACAAAATATACATTTCCAGATGATATTTAAACTTAAAAAGAGAGCAATTCACTACCTGGCTGGTCTTGAGTTTAATGAATCATGTATGGAGGCTTTTGTAGACTTGAACATTCTGACACTGCCATCAGGTTTACATACAGAGTTGGTGAAAATTATGGAAACAGCTCAATATTTATTTTACAATGATATTTTGACTGTAGGTTTCATTGAGGATCCTATTCGCATTAAAATCCAAGCTATCAAATTTTACTTTCTCAAGTGTTGTTAATCACTTATACTAACCTATTTAATGCTTTTGAGGAAGTTTGATGTGTCAGAATTTGGATATTTTCTGACTCTTGACATTCCTAGCTAATCAATTTTATTCTACAATTTGTTTCTCAACACAGACCAGATATGAGCGTACTTCAAAAGAGTTATTAATGATTTAATTCATTGCATTTTTGTATGATTTATTTGTATCTTTGAATGTAAATAACTTTGAATTTGCTGTGTTTAATAAAGAAAATATGATATTCTATACTAAGTGCTTCGAAGTCCCCAACGTTCAATTAGGTGGCGAGATTCAGATTTAAGCAATTTTTGCAGCTCTTTACAGTATTACTTATATTGATAATTATGACGTTTTCTGAAATTTGAAAAAGCTCAGAAATGTGAAAAATAAGAGTTGTGTTGAAAAATTTTCAAATTATAGTAATTTGAAAAAACGACCATCCTTTTTGGGCCACTTAATATCATAAGACTTCAAACTCTACTACTACGTAGAAAGTTGTACAAAGAAATATTTCGAATTTCATGCGTACTAAATTTTATTCCAGGAGAGAGAACAAATTTATTGTATAATATTGCACTATTTTTAACGGAACTACCTACATTATGAATTAAAAATAAAATTCCTTGAATGAAATAATAATACCTATAATTTTGGACCCACCTGCAAATGATTGAAGACAAGTTCATAGTCCTTCAAAACCTCCATAGCAAGTGACGACTTTCCACTACCACTCATACCATGAAGAACCAAAAACATACCAGGTTTTAATCCTATTATCTCATTCTTCAATCTTTCCATCTGAAATGAATACCAAATATCCATTGTTGTCATGATGAACAGCTTCATGCTACCTGTGATGTGATAACTATGAATCTTAAATAAAATTAGGCTGTATAGATTAATTGTTCAGAATTGTGACAGCTCCAAACCGAAGTAGAATTCTTAATATTAGTTGAAAATAACATTGTGTTGAAAAATATCCTGAATAATCAAATGATAATCCAAAATATTTAGAAATCTGCAACAATATTTAAAAACAATAAATTGTAAGAACAAATTCATCAAAGATTTTATTCTCAACAAAAACCACATAAGAGCTTTTTTTACAAAACCATGCACAATGGCATTAATAGATTTTTCAAACAAAAAGTAAATCCCATTAATCTCACACACGGCTTTTCAATTTCGAAAATAGGAAACACTTGAATAGAAATCCTATACAGTATATCGATTAAAAACATAATAAATAGTAGACATGAATTTATTCCTGCTTTGACTATTTGTCCTTGTGCGGAGAGGAGTATATCAGAGAGCAATATTAACCAAAATTAGCAAAATAGAAAAATTAAGAAAAAAATAATTTTTGCTATCTATTTGGAGTAACTTGTCACGTAAAAAATAGGAGAAAAATATTTATATTTGTAGAACGACTATTAGTCCAGGCAACTAATACTCGAAAAAGATATCGAGGGAAAATGTTTGAAATACAATTTTTGACCCTGCAGTTCTATTCACGGTAGTAAGTAGGTAAACATATCAAGAGTCCCCATCCCAACCCACTGTGCTAAGGGGGTGGGGGTGGTTCAAGGGTATTATTTTTTGGTTTCTCGTATGTCTCGAAAAAATGCGTCTTACGGACATCATGTGAGCTTCAATTTTGCTTGGAAGTCATGTTCGTGAGACGTATGGTTTTCGAGATATATGTGAGAAACAATGGTACCTTTGAACTGCCCCCCCCCCTTAGCACAGGGGTTGGGGTGGAAACTTTTGATATGTTTCCTACCCCAAACGAAACTGCTGGGTGAAAAATTATCTTCCATACTTTTCCCTCTATAACCCTTCGTTGACTGGACTTTATAGGTAATGGATCTATAGAAGAAACGTAGTTCATAGAATGACTCACCATTTTGGACCTTGAAACACAAAGGCTGCTTAATTGGTGCAGTGGAGCACCTCCTCTCCTTAATACACTTTCTGCTTTTTCTTTCAAAGTTTCTTGTCTATCGTAAGTATCTGAAGGCAGGTTGTATTCTGTAGGTCGGTTGCCATTCAGATCAGCTTGATATTGCAACTTTTTGGCAACCCACCAATAATTTTCTTCTAATATCAATAAAAACTCATCAAACACATTCTGATTCATAATTCTGAGTAATATCTCAAAGAATTTATTATTTCTCTCAATATGCGTCAGTTGCTAAAAAAGAACATGATTCAACATAAAATAATTTTATTTATTGATACACAGAACACAATTCATTAGAATAATTTGGAAAGGACTAACAGGTACAGCCCATAACTGGGGCTATATTGATAACCATTTTAAATATATAAATACTTGGCAAGATTGAAAGTAGGTTAATTGTTAATAAATGAGAATGCATGTCAATCAAGCATGGTGTAGTCTCTCCAAATAATAGTCTCCCGATAAAAAGTACATTCATATTAGCCTACATACTGGAAAAACATATAACGTGGAAAAAGTCATGTTGTGTTAGTCAACCCGTAACTTGCTGGAATTTGACATGAATTATTATTTATTCACTATGAGCAGGATCTATTCGCTAAAATCACTAAGGTAGAGGTCATTTTGAAGACGTGGCGCAATTTTGTGCAAAGAATGAGGAAATTGGGCAACAATTTAAGATGGGGAATATGGGGATTCTGCATTAAGAATGTCCAAATAGCGGTTATTGTCTCTTCAACAATAACATTACTAGTACCTTGTAAGGTGCTACTTCTATCGAGTTTTGCGTTTAGGGTATCAAGCGACTGAACATTTTTTCTTCAGAATTTATTACTCTACATAATCCAATAATTTTAAATACCTATCAATCACCAAGTAAACAGGTTGACCTGTTTTGAAACAAAAAAATCAATTGACAAACAAGTTAAAAACTTGAAGCCGGTTTCATTGAATTTCTCGTTAAATGTTACATAGAATTGCACTATTTTAGAACCTGGTAGTCATGGAAAATGACTACCTTTATAGTCATAAAAAAGTTATAAAAATCGATAAAAAATTTCAACTTCCCACCATGTTTGTTCATCCTTTGAAATCGAAAACAATGTGATACATGGTTGAACATGTCTTGACCTCCCCTATCGATCTATGTTTGTATCAATGCTGGATTCAGCGGCCCAGAGTGTTTATGAATGAATATAGGAGTTTGAATTGTTCATAAAATGTATTACGGTACATTAAACTTACAGTTATAAATGATGAATCAAATGAATGAGTAACTAAACCAGTTTTGTTTGTTGGCACCGTTACACATGTTTGTGCAATGTTTCCACCGCAATGCGCTAAACAGCGGTAGTAGCTAAGCGCTGGATAGGCTGCAAGGGCCGCAATGACAGGGCTTCCTATGCATGACCGCCTCGTTCTCCCGACCTACAGTAACTATATTACCACAGTATGGCCATTGACTGTCACGCTTTTGATTGGCTAACTCGATCACGTGGTACAAATCCGCCATTAAAATTCCAAAGAACCTTACAATCCTATTTTATTGACCGAGCGAAGTGAGGTCTAAGGCCCAATTTCACCAAAATTTCTGAAACCGCCGATTTCGAAACTGTGGTTCCTGGCTGAACAGAAGTTTTGAATGCTGACGGATTTCACCAGCACAAACTGACCAAAGATTCCGAAACCGTCGTTTTGGGGTATCGTGAAGGCAGTGAACCCGCTTGACGTCATTTTTATAACCTAAAAACTTCGTTGTGCTCTCGTAGTTTGTTGTTCTAACATGTTAAGAATACGAATAAGAATCTTCATTATTAAAGACATTGTTAACAATGCATTTACAAACGTCAATAATAGGTACTAGATAACACATAATAATATTAGCATGCAAATATTTGGTCTAGTCAATCACATAAAATTCTTCTATGCTATATAAAATTTAGGCTTTCAGTAGTTTTCAATTTTCTTTTGAAGAATGCAAGAGGCAATGATTTGATTCCTAGTAGTAAAGAATTGTAAAGTTTGTCAGATGTATACACAAGATTTTTTGCGAAGTAGTGATCCTGAGCTGTTGAACTCTGATATTATTCCTATTTCTGGTTTCACATTCATGAATGTCATGTTATGTTTGAAGGGACAGATTCAAGGATCCAAAGGTTCAAGGAACCCCACACGTCAACTGGAGCTTATTGTGTGTCCCATCCATGAAAGTCACTATTTAAATAAAAAAAATATTCAGATTACTACTACTAGTTCAAAAATGAAGGCAGTCATTCTATTCTATTTTACATGACTAACACTGAATAAGACATACAAAGGATAGACTATTCATATTCCCAAATTTGTAAGGAAAGAGTCCTCATATCAATATTACAAATCAATCCTGTATTTCGAGATTTTAAATAGATTGGAGGAATTAATCAAGAATTTTGACGGTATTAGTTGGATCAATCCAATATATTTTTCCATTTTTGTTACTTTGAGCATCATGATAAAAAACACTCCTTCCCATGCAAATATGCGTATTTATTACTGTGCTTTGTATTTGAGAGAAATATACATTCAATAATACATTGATATCTACAATAATTTATTGACTTTAACCTTATCAGCAAGTAGAGACCCTTTGCTAGTCTTCTACTAATGAACTCTGCATGTGGTTGCCAATTAAGTTTTGAATCAAGAACAATACCTGAAAATTCTAAAGGTTCTGTCCCTACTTCATTACGGTGATTAAATTTCTATTGTATTTATTTATTTATTCATTCATTGTCACATTACATCAAGTTATTGAGTTTCACTCATGTGACTGGTGACATGTCAATATTACTAAATCTAAATTATTATACAGGGTGTTTCAGAAGTAGTGTCGAGAATTTTAGGGTATTGTACCTGGATGCTAGGAGACTACAAATGTCATATTTGAAGTGTCCAAAACTCAGCGGTTATCCTTATAGCTGCCATTTTGTTTTTTTCACTTAAAAATTTTTATCTCAAGAACGAAATGTTGTATTGATCTGAAATTTGGCATGAATATTTATGCTATAAAGACTCAACTATAAAAAATAAAAAAATTTTTTTCGTTGAAATTTTTCAAAATGGCGGCCATTTTAAATTTTTGATGGCGAATATCTCGAAAACCGTCCATTTTACAGAAAATTTACAAGAGACAAAAAAGTTAGCAAATTTTTTCACGATTCCAATGATACCTAATTTATTAAGATTGGTCAAAGAATAACAGAGAAATTAATTTTTTCGTACTGCATGCATGACCACTTTTCACCATTTAAAGATCAATATTATTTTTTTAATTCCAGATGTATTTAAGATGAAGCTTTGAAACTCGGTATGGCTCCATATAGGCAAACAGATGATTTTACAATGGTTTTCAGATGATAATGTTTGTCTTGTAAAAGTATTGTTGTTTCATTAAAAGTAAAGAACCAGATGTAGTGCTTCCTATTTCTTAGTCTCACGTTTCCTAGGTCTTATTTCTATCTTAAATTTCCAGTTTCAATATTTTCTTACGTTGCTTCTACACAAATATTTAATTATTGTAATGGAATTTAGTTCGCTGGAGTACACCGATATTCACTTCATGTATGGAGCAGCTCTTGGCAATGCGACCGAAGCAAGAAGAATGTATGCAGCTGCATTTCCAAACCGCCGTCTCCCTTCCGACAAGGTGTTCACAAGAACTCACAATCGGCTGAGAGAAGTTGGTTCATTTGAACGGAACAGGGTAATTGCTGGTAGGCCTCGAGCAGTTCGAAATGTTGCTTTTGAAGAGGAAGTATTGCAGAAATTCGATTTCAATCCTAGAACGAGTACGAGAGCAGTTGCAAAGCAAATCAATTCAAGTGCTTCTTCTGTGTGGCGTGTACTAAACAAGGAAAGACTTCACCCCTTCCGCTTTCAAAAAGTTCACTCATTGGTTGAACGCGACTATGAGCCAAGAGTAAACTGTGCCCGTTGGTTTCTTCAGCAAGACATTATCCAACCAAATTTTCTAGAAAATGTGTTATTTACCGATGAGTCCAGCTTTACAAGAGAAGGAATCTTCAACTCTCGCAACAGTCACGTCTGGGCCTTAGACAATCCTCATGAGGTCAAAGTGCGTGGTTATCAGCATAGATTTTCGCTGAATGTTGGGCGGGTATCTTAGGTAATCGCGTGATTGGACCATACATTCTTCCTAATCGTCTGAATTCTCCCACGTACATTACTTTTTTAAGAGACATACTACCAGAACTTTTGGAAGATGTGCCTCTTGCAAACAGATATAATATTTGGTTTCAACATGATGGTGCCCCTGCTCATTTCGGAAATGTTGTTACGGACTTTCTGAACATGACCTATCGTCAGCGGTGGATTGGGCGGGGTGGACCAGTACCGTGGCCCGCACGTTCACCTGACCTCAACCCTTTAGATTTTTTTTTCTGGGGCCATATGAAAGACCTTGTTTACAGCACGCCAGTAGAAAACGAAGAAGACCTTGTGGCAAGAGTGGTTGCTGCAGCAGGTGCCATTCAAGATGATGAAAATGCTTTTATAGCAGTTCGACGGTCCATGATTGAAAGGTGCAGACTGTGTAATCAAGTTGAAGGACGGCATTTTGAGCAATTGCTGCATTAGTATCAGTGAACCGATTTGAGTGAAATTAATATTTTTCAATGTAAAATAAAATTTGGAGGGAAGTTATTCTCGTATATTTCTGTAATAAGAACGGTTTTCATGAAATTATAAAAAAAATTAATATTGATCTTTAAATGGTGAAAAGTGGTCATGCATGCAGTACGAAAAAATTAATTTCTCTGTTATTCTTCGACCAATCTTAATAAATTAGGTATCATTGGAATCGTGAAAAAATTTGCTAACTTTTTTGTCTCTTGTAAATTTTCTGTAAAATGGACGGTTTTCGAGATATTCGCCATCAAAAATTTAAAATGGCCGCCATTTTGAAAAATTTCAACGAAAAATTTTTTTTTATTTTTTATAGTTGAGTCTTTATAGCATAAATATTCATGCCAAATTTCAGATCAATACAACATTTCGTTCTTGAGATAAAAATTTTTAAGTGAAAAAAACAAAATGGCAGCTATAAGGATAACCGCTGAGTTTTGGACACTTCAAATATGACATTTGTAGTCTCCTAGCATCCAGGTACAATACCCTAAAATTCTCGACACTACTTCTGAAACACCCTGTATAATTACTATACAGTATTGTCAAGTAAAATAATAATAAAAAATGCATGATTATACATATAATGCCTTAATGTATACAAAATAATTGTTTATATTGTCTATATATCTATTCTACTAAATTAAAATTGTGAAATGGAGTACACGGTTTTTTCAATTAGAAATTTTCTGACTGCTTTTTTGAAAAATTTTACAGTACCGAATTTATGTCTCGAATGGCTGCTAGTAGTTTATTGTAAAATCTCATTCCGACGTAAAAGGGAGTTTTTTCCATGAATGTGCGCCTATGAATTGGGTAGGCAATCAGGTTTCTTTGACGCGTATTGTACTCATGGTTATTTGTGCACAAGTGATATTGATGAATGTTTAGTTTAACAAAAACTAGCAATTGATATAAGTATATAGAAGGCAGTGTAAGAATGTCAAGGT
Organism: Nilaparvata lugens; assembly: GCF_014356525.2. Classification (NCBI taxonomy): domain Eukaryota; kingdom Metazoa; phylum Arthropoda; class Insecta; order Hemiptera; family Delphacidae; genus Nilaparvata; species Nilaparvata lugens. The sequence continues at coordinate 27,265,852 of NC_052510.1, read as the reverse complement.
CTTTAAAATACATTTTACAAGAGTCTCTTGCTCGTAATCCACAAATCACTCTTAATATCTTCTTCTAGATAATGAAGATTTTTTGGCTATTAACTGAATTCCCCCAAAAAATCGTCCCATAGCTCAAGTGGGAATAGGCATAAGCATAATAAACTGCCAAAAGGGTGTTTCTGTCAAGAGAGTGAGATAGTGTTGGTATAACAAAATAGGCACGGTTCAATTTTTTTGTTAAGTATTGAATATGTTCTTTCCAAGAGAAACTCTGATCTATAATTAGACCTAAAAATTTAATTGATGAGGTTGATGTTAACCGGTCTTCTATTGTTGGAATTTGAGTTCTATTTACAGCTGCTAAACTACGGGTTGCTGTGAAATGGATCAAATGTGTTTTATTATAGTTCAAAGTGAGGCCATTTGCTTCAAACCATTCTGCCATTACCTTCAGAGCACTCTTTAATTTGTTTGCTAGTGTATTTGTTTGCTACTGTAATTTGTTTGTTTGCTATTTGTTTGTAAGTGAACATAATTTATCAGAGATTTTTACTCCTGTAAAAAATGTTGTACTCCTGTTTTGGATTTACAACTAACTTTGAGATTAAAATCATCAGCAAAAAGAAATCCTGCTTTATGAGTACCTTCTATGTTACAAATTATGTCGTTAAATATAGGCTATTAAAGAGTATTGTTCCAAGTATGGAGCGTTGAGGGACCCTATACCGAACCTTCCTGCCCTTAGAGAACTGACCATCTCTGTAAACAAACTGGTTGCGGTCTTTTAAATATGACATAACGAGATCGATTCATTCAGAATTGCAGCCAGAAAGTTTGTTACCAAGTATTTTATGCTTAACAGTATCGTAAAACATGCCATATGACCTAAAGCTAACATAAAGATCCTTATCCAATTTGGCTATCCTAAGCCAAATTGTTTTTCAGTAAACATACCAAAGCTTTCAAAATGACTTGATATCTGGTCTTGCATTATGGCCTTGAATACTTTGATGGTACAATTGATGGTCAGAAGTTTTTTTATCGCCTTTTGTATGTACAAGTAATACCTTAATGTTTTTCAATACACTTGGAAAAATGCCCTTGCAAACCAGTCATTAAAAAGGTAACTCAAAACTTCATATATTTTTCAATATACTTCAATAATACTTCATATTTTTTGGAATATAAGTTGCCTTTTTCTTGTTTCTATAGTTTTTCCAGTATTGTAAATTTGTAATCGAAAATTTATTCGTTTTTATCTGTTGATTAGTTTTAATTGGGTCATTTATATATAATATGAACAAGTATGTATATTTATGCTTCATTGATTATGAGAAGGCTTTTGACCGAGTACAGCACACCAAAATGCTGGAGATCTTAAAGCAAATGGGGTTGGACAATCGGGATGTCAGAATTATTGCCAATCTCTACTGGAACCAGACAGCAAATGTCCAATGGGTTAAGGAGTTGTCAAAAGAAGTAGAAGTTCGTAGGGGGGTGAGACAGGGCTGTGTGTTGTCACCAACATTATTCAATTTATATTCAGAAGCTATCCTCTCTGAGGCTCTTGATGGATGCACATGTGGACTGGTTGTCAACGGTGAAGTTGTGGATAATCTCAGGTATGTGGATGACACAGTGTTATTGGCTGGAAGAGCAGATGATCTCCAACTGCTGTTGAACCATGTGAATACTACCAGCAATAAGTATGGATTGTGTATGAATGTACGCAAAACAAAGTTCATGGTTGTTAGCAGAGAACGTGTCGAGGCAACAGTGAGATTTGCTGGTATGTTGGTGGAACGTGTACAAAGCTTCAAATATCTTGGATGTTGTGTCAATGAGGAATGGAGTTTCGACCAGGAAGTAAGGAGTAGGATTGAGCAGGCAAGGGCAGCATTTTTCAGAATGAGAGGGGTATTATGCAATCGGAACCTTGCTCTCAAGACTAGAATTCGTTTGTTGAAGTGCTACATCATTCCAGTGTTGTTGTATGGGCATGAGGGATGGACATTAACGAAAGCATTGGAGGCAGGCGTTTGAACTGTGGTTGTATCGGCGCATTCTTCGTATTTCATAGACAGAAAGGATGAGGAATTCTGAGGTATTAGAACGAATTGGGACTTCAGTGGAGGTACTTTACTGTATTAAGAGTCAGAAGCTTCAGTATTTTGGACATGTGATGCGCAATGAGAAGTACAGATTACTGCAGTTGATAATGGAGGACAAGATTGAAGGGAGACGCCGGCCTGGAAGAAGGAAAACATCCTGGTTAAAGAACCTGAGAGAGTGGTTCAACATTGACTCAACATCTCTGTTCCGAGCTGCTGTCAATAGAATCCAAATTGCATTGATGATCGCCAATCTCCGTCGCGGAGCCGAAGAAGAAGAAGAATATATAATAGGTAGCTTAATAAAGAGCTCATGGAGAAAACGTTGAGTGGGAAAACGATTGGGGAGCCTCTGCATATATATGAACAGTTCTGATTGATCTAATAAAAAACATTTTAATATTATTGAATGTAAGAAGACTTATTACTTCAAATAAATTATTGAAACAGTTGGAGTGGTTAAAAATAGGAAGCGAATTCAACAAATTTAATAAACTACTGCCTAATGAATTAACTGACAAACTTATAACTAAATCGAAACAATATCAAAATAATCAACTGACTATTGAACAACATTTGAAATGACAATACATGAGTGTGTGACCTAACATTCAGCTCTTTACGATTGCAGTAGGCTACACGAAAACGCGAAAGTAGTGCAATATAAAACAGTTTATAGGTTATAATCTCCCGTTTTCGAAAGCTGATCGACCAAACTTGACCGGTAAGTTTGAACTGGAGTTTTCGGAGTCACGTGACCCTAAACGAGTGTGGTGAAATTCGATTCTGTCGTTTACGGCCAAACAGCAGTTTTCATTTCGTTAAACTGTTTGGTGTTTTGTGAAATCGGGCCTAAGATTCAAGTCGACAGTTTGGCATTTATCTTAATGTTTAAATGTTTATATGTTGTGCATTTACGGCGAAACACGGTAATAGATTGTCATGAAATTTGACAGGTATGTTCCTTTTTTAATTGCGCGTCGACATATATACAAGGTTTTTGGAAATTTTGCATTTCAAGGATAATAGAAAAGGAAAAAGGAGCCTCCTCCATACGCCAATATTAGAGTAAAAATCAGACTATAGAATTTTTCATCATAAATCAGCTGACAAGTGATTACACAGATGTGTGGAGCAGTGGCGGTTCTAGGCCTAGGCTGGGTAGGCGGCCGCCTACCCAGTTTTTATGAGATTTTTTTTAAATTTCTCATGTAAACCTAAAAATGTTAAATAAAAAAATAAATTTTGGAAGTATATTTAAATGTTTATAGTCATGAGTTATATTTTTGATGATTCAACAGAAAATTGTTTTTATTCTATTCTATTACTATGCCACATTTGCAGTGCGTGAACGCAGGGCTTTCTATGCTTAGAACGGGGAAAACATACCTCAGGTATGGTAATGACAACACAACGTCTAACTAATCTTTCAATTTTATCTATTGAACGAGAGGAAAGTGGAAGGCTGATTAAGAGCCCTGAAAAAATCTTAGAGGCGTTCAGCAATGTTGGGCAAAGAAGACTACAGTTGTAAATATAAAATGTATTACTCTATGTTCTAAATAATGTTAAAGTGTAATAAACCGTTGATTTCATGAATACTAAAATGTTTATTTATTTCAGAAATTTCCTTCGATATTCCAAATAAATAGCCTATCAAATTGAAATATTATTTGAAAGAATGATTAAAACATATCCAGACTAACCCTTCTGGAGAAAGGCCCACACTATTGCGTAATAAAAATTATAAAGAGACTCCCCCATAACTTTAAAGATTTTTCCAACTTTTCAAAGATGACCGGAAGGATAAGGAAGGTTCTGTTAAAAAGAGCGCCATACACAGTGGATGAATGTGTGGATGTCTTGAGGGAAGAAAATTACATGTCATAGAATTATTACAGAATGAAAATTTCCTTTAAATCAACTGAAATTGATCGATTTCTTCCAGGGGGTGTTCCTTAAGACAGTGTTTTTCTTTGACGTCTCCTCTTTGCACTATTGTATTTTTCTGTGTTTTTTATTGATTGTGACGATTCAATGTTGTGGAGCTTGTCTTTTATATGCAACTACTTGAATAAATGAAATTTGATTGATTGATTTGAAACAGCAAAATTATGGTTGGCCTATTAGCAAAATAGTGTTGAATTGAACAATTAAATATGAGTATTAACAATTTTTATATTTATTAATACATCTTCATTTAATACCTATATGCTTTGACGTCTTTTTTACATGAATTACTTAAGTAGCCCTACCCTAGGTCTATGAATAGACCTACAGTATGATAAGTTTTGCCTACCCAGTTTTTTATGTCTAGAACCGCCACTGGTGTGGAGAAGCCAGTCTATTGCTGTATTTCCATCAGGTCTATAGTTTCCATCAGGTACTTGTGGATGAGAATACTGCGTGAAGTCTACTGTTCACAGAACTACTAGTTGTATTGGAAGTTAGGAGCTCTCATCACTTCTTTTACCGATTGGAAACATTTTGAACTTACGATGAATTTCGTATAACATTTTCGAAATGATATTGATTATACTTTCAGTTTATGAAGGTATTTTAATTTATAATTGTATTCATCACTATATTCTCATAAGTTTTGCAAAAATTGTTCAACATGATGTTGAGGGTAGGTTAAAAACTACCCTAAGAGTGAACTATAACTTTCCAATTTTTCCCCTATCTTTCTAGTAGTGTTGCATGAAAGATCTATCATGATATTCATCACAATAACTTTTTGTTCACTTTACATAAAATAATAGCCAAACGTTACTTTTCACTACTCTAAACATGCAAGGTTTCATTAATTCATTTTTAAAATTATAATAAAGTTCAATTTTGGCTTTACATAAGTGCTCGTTGAGTTCATTATTAACCCTTGGACATATTAGAGCCATACAATAACATTAAATCTTGAAATATTCAATATGGAAGAAGTGGGCCCCCAGTGTCACGACTAGTCAGAAAAAATAAGGTCAAGACTAGGTTAACTGTGAATTGTGATTCAACTAAATCAACTAGAACAGGTGACATCAGATACTTGTGGATGAGAAAACTGGGTGAGGTCTACTGTTCACAGAACTACTAGTATGATAGAAATTCAAAAAATTCTGGTGTGGTACACACACACAACTTTCCTTGCTTATTGAACTGTAAGCCTCATTCTTGAACGAGAATAATCTAGGGTACTAACTTAATGACAATTGGCGGCTACTATTGGCGATTATATATATATTGTTTTCAGAGTACATTTTTCTTTGTGTAAATAATTGTGAAGTTTTATGATTTTCAAAAAGTCGTCAAAACAGCTGTTCTACAGGTAAAATATGTCGAATATCCTATTACATTATTAAGCTATCAATTTCTGTATATATTGGTTATTTATATTTATTTAATATCGGGGCACCGAGCTTCGCTCGTTATTACTTATTGATAAACAGAACACAGTTCTTCAAAATAATTGGGGAAGAACTAACAGGCACAGCCCAAAACTGTTTCTTCCCCGAATTTTGATTTATACACTATAAAAAGTCCAAAAAGTAGGTTATGTTCCATACGCTTGAATTTAGGTCTAATTTTCAGTCCAAAAATTTGAGAACAGAAAAGTTCTAATTGACCGAGCGAAGTGAGGTCTAAGATTCAAGTCGACGGTTTGGCATTTCTCTTAATGTTTAAATGTTTATATATTTATGTGTTGCGCATTTACGGCGAAACGCGGTAATAGATTTTCATGAAATTTGACAGGTATTTTCCTTTTTAAATTGCGCGTCGACGTATATACAAGGATTTTGGAAATTTTGCATTTCAAGGATAATATTAAAGGGAAAAGGAGCCTCCTTCATACGCCAATATTAGAGTAAAAATCAGAATATAGAATTACAAGCAAGAACCCGTGCTTCGCAAGGATCTATTTTAAAACTTGACAAAATGAAAACTTGACGTAATGAAATTTTGAAGAATTGAGAATAGGCCTATAACCATCCTTGGTTATTTAAGAATCTATAAGCAAAATTTCAAGTTAATTAGTCCAGTAGTTCAGACGTGATGATGTGTCAAACATAATTTCCCTATCCCGTACGTGCATAAGCCAGCTCTTTACTTTATATAATTATTCTAGATATAGTTAACGACTGCAAGAGATAGGACTGTGGAACAGAATAGTGGTGAAACTATGATAGCGCCAGAAGTGTCTCAAACACAATAGTAGGTACTACATGAACTTTTTGAAAGTGATTTGAAAAAATGTTAAAACAAAAAACTGAATCTTTATTATTCTACCTTCATTTAGAGATGCTTTTGTTTGAGCCGAATGGAAATCTATTTATAAAAAAATGAATGTCTGTTTGTGTGTTTGTTTGTATGTTTGTTTGTTCCCTGTAGACTTGAAAACTACTTGACATAACGGCATGAAACTTTGGGAATATGTTGTGGGATGGTTTCTGAACAGAAATTTTAATAGGGGGGCTAATAATAATTTTTTATTAATCCACTTTACAGACATATGTTTTCGAAATTTTCGGACGAGCGGCTACTGAAGAACGAAAAGATGACCATTATTCAATATCATATTGTGATAATATGATTTAGCATCTAAAGTTACCAGCTGTAATAAACATATCACCCTGTCATAAATTATTGTGTACTGGTATTAAAACGGTAGTTTGGAGTTGAAGTGTAGTTGATTGGTACCAGCTGTTGATAATGGTTCCTTAGAAGACCTATACAAATAATTATCACTCACCTATCATTGAGAAACTGGAAAATGTTGAAAAAAATTATCACCTAATGAAAGAGAGTATATATATATTGTATAGTATTCATATTGCATTCATTAATTACTGAAGAATGAAAGAATAATTTACAATTTTTTGAATTTAGCTCAGCTTATATTCATCCTAAAATGGAAAGAATATGGAATTCTGTGTGATTCATCGTACATCGCATATTTCCTGGACCATATATCGACAATCTACAGCTATGAAAACATTGAATATTTTTTTTGAAACACTGATATAACCTTTTTTTTAATTGAAAACTTTACTAGACCTAATAGATATTACTACCAATTGATTGAGAAGAATAATATGTTTTCGGAATAATGAATGCTGCATGACTAAGCACATAGGAAGTCCGTATTGAGATGAACATGTTGATTGTCAAATAAATTTCATGATTCACCAAATAAAGTCAAGTGTAACATGATATACATTGGCAGTGCGAAGTTCGCTGGGTAAGCTAGTTGTAAATTAAGCCTTATTATTGATAGACAACGCTGAAAAAGACAGGTTCAATCACCAGGAATACTATAAATCTGTAGAACGTTTACCACGTAAAACAAGTGGTAATCTCGCGCTCTCAATCAACTCAAAATCAATTCGATCAGCTAATTGATGAAATTGTTTTAAGCTTTCCAATGATTACAACATAATATGTTAGAATATCATGTGTCAATTATCTCAGTTCCATATGGAGTTCACCTTACCATAAGCTTACTTAATAGGATCTAATAGGATCCTTTTTCATCCTTTGAAACCCTAAGAGGCAAAATATCTCAAAATCCGTTCTTAGTGTGCGTCTAGCATGTTTGAAGAATATTTGTGCAGAGTTTCAAGTCTGTAGGCTAATTAGTTTGGCCTGTAGTGTGATTTTACATGAGAATTTTCAAAAAATGCCCTCTCCTGGACCCCTCTCTGCTCCTGGTCGGAATTTTTCTGCATAGATCTAATTTTTTTTCGTAGCTGAACAAAAAAGTTCCTCATGACTTTGCTGTGCAATGAACGGTAAAAGAGTACAAAATTTTGGGGGGGCCCCAGCTCCCTCAGGGAGGGAGCAGATTTCTGAAAATCCTTTTATAGTGGATGTTTTGAGGCTACAATAAACAATTGTGCGAAATTTCAAGTTTTCAAGAGGAAGAGGAAGAGGAAGAGGAAGAGGAAGAGGAAAGGAAGAGGAAGAGGAAGAGGAAGAGGAAGAGAAGAGGAAGAGGAAGGGAAGAGCGGAAGAGGAAGAGGAAGAGGAAGAGGAAGAGGAAGAGGAAGAGGAAGAGGAAGAGGAGCGGAAGAGGAAGAGGAAGAGGAAGAGGAAGAGGAAGAAGAAGAGGAAGAGGAAGAGGAAGAGGAAGAGGAAGAGGAAGAGGAAGAGGAAGAGGAAGAGGAAGAGGAAGAAGAGGAAGAAGAGGAAGAGGAAAGGAAGAGGAAGAGGAAGAGGAAAGGAAGAGGAAGAGGAAGAGAAGAGAAGAGGAAGAGGAAGAGGAAGAGGAAGAGGAAGAGGAAGAGGAAGAGGAAGAGGAAGAGGAAGAGGAAGAGAAGAAGAGAGAAGAAGAGAAGAAGAAGAAGAAGAAGAAGAAGAAGAAGAGAAGAAGAGAAGAAGAAGAAGAAGAAGAAGAAGAAAGAAGAAGAGAAGAAGAAGAGACGAAGAAGAAGAAGAGAAGAAGAAGAAGAAGAAGAAGAAAGAAGAAGAAGAAGAAGAAGAAGAAGAAGAAGAAGAAGAAGAAGAAGAAGAGAAAAAGAAGAAGAAGAAGAAGAAGAAGAAGAAGAGAAGAAGAAGAAGAAGAAGAAGAAGAAGAAGAGAAGAAGAAGAAGAAGAAGAAGAAGAAGAAGAAGAAGAAGAAGAAGAAGAAGAAGAAGAAGAAGAAGAAGAAGAAGAAGAAGGAGAAGAAGAAGAAGAAGAAGACACCTTGCCTTTCTTCGAACATGAGCATAATAGCCCAGTCAATGAAGGTCCAAAAAAGCAGTTTCGATCCGAAAATTAAATAAAAGCTGAATTTCCCACCATCGATAGAACCCTCCCAGAGGGTCATTCTCCCAAAAGTCCCAAGAAATCCCCTTGGAGCTTTCTGCCCCAGCCCCCTAAAACATGAAAAATGCAGGTAAACACGGGAAATTAATTATCTCTGTACCCATTGATCAGAAACAGTTCTATTATATGCCATTCGATCTGTTACATTATGGACTACAATAATAGTTATATTCATTTTTCCAATAAAATTGACAGTTTTCTTGATAAAATAATATATATGTGAAAATTTAGGGGGTTTGTGATTTGATTTTTTTGTTTTCTCCGATTAACTTCCGAACAAGTGGTTTTAGAGGAAAATGAGACAAATAAATAATGTAGCCACTGTCATTGCGAATCCATTGATGTATATTGTTATGTATTTGCGATCCGATTTGACGCTGTGGAAGGGGAAACAGTCGACGCGGAACGGCGTGGCTGACTCTCTTAGCCATAGTAAACAGCAAATTGGAAATCAATTATCTCTGTAACCATTAAATCGGAAAAAAATCTATCATATGTCATTCGATTCGTTACATTATGGACTAAAATATTAGTCGTATTAATTTCCTCAATAGATCAAACAGTTTCCTTGATAAAATAATATATATGTAAAAATTTTGGGGTTTTGCGATTTGATCTTTGTTTTCTCCGAATAACTTTGAAGCAAATAATCTAAAGAAAATTAGACAAATAATTAATGTAGCCACATTCATTGCGAATCCATCTATGTATATTGTTATTTATTTGCGATTCGATTTGACGCTGTGGAAGGGGAAACAGTCGACACGGTACGGCGTGGCTGACTCTCTTCACCATAGTAAACAGTAAAATACAGTAGTAGTCCTACTACTTTCTAAGTTGCATCTTATTCACACTATGGCGCTCGAAACAATCAATTTTGTCTATTGTTTTGACATGCGATGAAACTAATTCTTCACATTTTAATTCTCTAAAATCATTTTGTTGTTATATATGTGCTAAATTATGCATTCTATGACAGACAAAGATATTGTTTGCAACTGATAAAATATTCATACTATTACATAATATAATTCATATTTAAAATATGTGTGTATGATCATAATTCTATGCTGAAATTTATCATTAGTTACGAATGTCAAAAACTGAGATAAATCATAGATTACAATAGTGTTAACAGTGGCAATTTCCTGAAAAATCATAGCGTGCAGTGTTTGCTGTTTTCTACAGTTAATATTCTCCAAGCCAGGTTGATAATATACCTTCAGTTGAGCCAAATATATATGACGACTGAGGCATAAAAAGATTTATACATTGGGCTTGTTGAGTTGAAACTTTCTATGATTCTCTCTGTAAAGTAGCTTATCTTCCGTTCTTACTAGTTAAATCTACATTATTTAGACAGTCCAATATGAAAATTTAGTAGATTCTAAAGATGAAAGCCATGCATACATACAAATTAAGGAAGAGTAAGCATGCATAAAAGGTAGGAAAATCATGAAAGTGTTTCACATTTAACCACAAAGTACCCTACCCTATAAGATTAATATTGAAAGATGATTCATCATCTTCTATTATTTTTGTTAACATATCAATTTTTCACCTCCACTCGCATCTTGTCATTCATTACACAAGGTTGGCAGAAGCTTTTCTTCATGTCAATTAATGTTGATTGAAATTATTAGGGCACCAAAAGAATAGATCATTTTCTATTTGAAGCATTCAAATTAAATCTATTGAACATGATTTCTTATGACTTTGCATTCACAGATTTAGTTGGGTGAAGCTATTTGAAAAATGTACCTGATTATCAATTTCATGGTTTTTATACCATTCTAGTTCATTGTGATCATTCATTGAAGGGTTGAAGTGATGAGATATTTCAAGAGAATTCTACTACACAAGTATATTGTGCTTATAATGGGCTCTTCCTTATTTTCTATCGATGTTTTCCTCCAGTAGAGAAAATTTAAAATGTTGGTTTTACATTTTATAAGCTTTATAAATAATATAAATAAACGGTAATATCAATTTGATAAGTCCAGTATTAAATTAATCGATGTTGATTTTCATTGTATCGCTTTGTATCAATGTTACTTGCACTGTTTGCAATTCATCACTTTTCTCTCAAGAATTAGTTTTTTATGAATTTCATGATCTGAAAATTGAAATTCAAATGCTATTTGGATGACGTTCACATTCCACTGGTTTTTTTACAATAATTGTTACGTTGAAGAGTGAGGCAATTCAATCCATTTGGAAGTAAAAGGAAATCACAGTGCGATTTGAACAGTGGATAGGAACTTTGAAATTCAGTTGCGCAATTAATTTCGGCTTGATATTATCATTTGTATAGTTGATCAGAAATATGCATTGTATAAATAATGTTTATATTTCAGTTTGACTAAACTTCTATCACAGTCTCGCTTTCATTCATAAGCATGATAATCCTAAATACGTTGATTACCTTAAAGATGTAGCTTATCTTACGTCCAAACAATGTACAATACAAACAATTTCCATTAAATTACTATTATGATGATGATTGGAATTTCTGCCTGTCATTGAGAAAAAGTCATTTTATGAGCCTTGAAATTCGTACCTAGAAAAAGTTGCATTATTACTAGAAATTTTGTTATTTTTACTATTTATTATAGGTACTGTACATTGATTTTTGTGATTAAGAGATCAACTACTTTATTCTGAATCAGGATAAGGATAAATAGGGAAATTGTGAGATGGGGATAACATCCATAGTTACATAGCATCAATTTGAAAGCTCTGATAATAATGATTTGAACGGAACTGCGATTCTGGCTTGGTATTGCCTCTTCATGTTCAGTGAGAATAGAAAGCTTCAGAGTAATTCGTTCTCACTATATGTGATAATATTTGGTAACATTTGTTAATATTTGAACTGAATGTGTAACAAATTAATCTACTTTCACCTTGAAAATTTTCAACTTATCAGGAGTACAGTGTTATTTATCATATAGTATCTCAGGTAGGCCCACACTTTTATTTTTTTGTTCACGTGATCTGATGATATACATTCCATTATCAAGTGTTTAAATTATAAAGAGTGATGAAACAAGATAAAACACAAGAAAAGCTATGAAAAGAAATATTGAATCTTCATTTTTCACAAAATAAGGATAAGATGAAGGAGTCGGACACATAATATATCATGAAACTTCGTTGAAAAACATCAATATCTGAAACTAGAGTTATCAAAATTGTGTTACCTCTGACTCGTATGGAGAAGGCGCACTTCAAATTAATATAATAAATTCTGTGAGCAAACAACGAAATCCTGATTTTTATAAAAAAAAGAAAATTGTGATATTTTTTTAGAGTATTGAAAAGTGAAAATCTATATAAATCAAAACAATAGACAAAATTAATTGTTTCGAGCGCCATAGTGTAAATGAGATGCAATGTAGACAGCAGTATTATTCTGTTTACTATGGTGAAGGGAGACAGCCGCGTCGGCTGTATCCCCTTCCACAGCGTCAACTTGAATCGCAAATACATAAAAATATACATCAATGGATTCGCAATGAATGTGGCTACAATAATTATTCGTCACATTGTTCTTTAAAATTACTTGCTTCAAGTTAATCGGAGAAAACAAAAAAATCAAATCGAAAAACTCCTAAGTTTTTACATTTTATTATTTTATCAAGGAAACTGTTCGATTCATTGAGGAAATGGATCCGAATAATATTTCAGTCCTCAATTTAACGAATCGAATGATATATGATAGATTTTTTTCCGATTAATGGTTACAGAGATAATTGATTTCCAGTTTGCTGTTTACTATGGCTAAGAGAGTCAGCCGCGCCGTTCCGCGTCGACTGTTTCCCCTTCCACGGCGTCAAATCGAATCGCAAATACACAACAATATACATCAATGGATTTGCAATGACAGTGGCTACATTAATTATTTGGCTCATTTTTCTTTAAAACTACTTGCTTTGAAGTTAATCGAAGAAAACAAAAAAATCAAATCGCAAACCCCCTAAATTTTTACATATATATTTTTTTATCAAGGAAACTGTTAATTTTATTGGAAAAATGAATATAACTAATATTGTAGTCTATAATGTAACGAATCGAATGACATATAATAGAACTGTCTCCGATCAATGGGTACAGAAATAATTGATTTTCCGTGATCACCTGCATTTTTCAACTTTGAGGGGGGCTAGGGGGGAAAGCTCCAAGGGGATTTCTTGGGACTTTTGGGAGAATGACCCTTTGGGAGGGTTCTATCGATGGTAAAAGATTCAGCTTTTATTTAATTTTCGGATCGAAAAAACCTTTATTGACTGGGCTATAAGCTTCAAATCATTCGCCGTACCGTACTCTGTACCATTCGCCATGCCGCTTGTTCTAACTGCTCGCCTCACCTCACTCCGAACTTTTAAGCCAACCAGAGCCCTCGATTACAATTCGCCGTGCAGCTCGCTCCACAATATTTTGGCTATCCATCACAAGTGGAAAACATGCGAACATGAATACAGTATGGGCAATTTTTTATTCGATTAAATTCATGTTTTAAAGGATTCATTGTTACGAATGATAAATTGCTAGGAGCTTATAAATATTTTCTAATTCAAATGAAAATGACTTCTGAAAAAATAGTCTAATGATTGGATAAATACCAATATTGAATTATTGTTGACCAAGAACTAAGTACATCGACAATTCATTCAACTAATTCGGTATTGATGAAATTATAATCATTTTCTCTATTGATAATCAATTTTCAACAACTAATCATCAACTAACTGAAAAAAGTACTTCAATTTCCATGAATTTATTAATAGATCTATATAAATCTAAAGTGTAGGTCATATCTAAATTCACAAAGAGTTCGATTCTTGTTGGCAAGATAGATGTTATTCAATGCAGAAATCATTGTTATTTTACTAAAAGATAGGATAAAATGAATAGTTCTCTTCCAGGGGGAGTTTTGACAACCAACAAAACTCATTTTTCATTTGAAGAAATAATATCAAAAAGGTACATAGGACCTTACTTTTTTGTTCAGCTTGCCAAAATACCCCTCATTTCAATATTAAAATTTTCGACTTACTGTACAGTAAGTCAATCATTCTATCAAGGCTTGAATAATTTTGAAATTTTAATTAAATAAAAATGGTAGAGAATAATTATCATGTAGATATCAACACCTTTATTTAAAGACATATTAACTGCATGCGTTTTCATATTGCCGATACAGCATTGATGAAAACTAAAAAACTGTTTAAAAACTGTCTTAAAAAACTGTTCTAGCTGAAAAATAAATAATACATGCCACATGTAGGCTTATACATTCCATCAGGAAAACGAAGTTCAAAACTATGGTTCTCCTAGACATGTTTTTGAGATAATTTCTTTGATGCAGCTGTTTCACATTCACCATTACAAATATTATAAAGAGTTTGTGTAAATAAAAATATTTATTGATTACCAAAACAATACTATTATTATATCAATGATAATAATTAATTATTAAAACAATACTTTTATTATATCAATAATAATAATATTAAACATATTTATCAATAATCAGAACAATATTATTGAGGTTGAGTGGAATCAGGTAGAAAGCAATAATAGAACAGATGTTCTTTTTTGAATTTCTATAATATTATTTTGTTATTTCCAATGATTACAACATATGTTAGAATATCACATGTCAATAAATAAATATTATCTCATTTCCATAAGGCACTCACCTTATCATGTTCATAACCTTACTTAATAGGATCCTTTTTCATCCTTTGAAACCATTAGAGGCAAAATATCTCAAAATCCGTTCTTAGTGCGCGTCTAGCATGTTTGAAGAATATTTTTGCAAAGTTTCAAGTCTGTAGGACAATTAGTTTGAGCTGTAGTGTGATTTTACATCAAAATTTTCGAAAAATGCCCTCTCCTGGACCCCCCTGTGCTCCTGATCGAAATTTTTCTGCATAGATCTAATGTTTTTTCATAGCTGAACAAAAAAGTTCCTCATGACTTTGCTGTGCAATGAGCGGTTAAAAAGTACAATATTTTGGGGGGGGCCCCAGCTCCCTCAGTGGGGCAAATTTCTGAAAATCCTTTCTTAGTGGATGTTTTCAGGCTACCATAAACAATCGTGCAAAATCTCAAGTTTTTAGGGTCAGTAGTTTGGGCTGTGGTGTGATTTCAGTCTGTAGGGGCTTAGCCTTTTATAAGTATACTAGCAGGAACCCGTGCTTCGCAAGGATCTATTTTCAAACTTGATAATCTGAAAACTTGACATAATGAAATTTTGAAGAATTTGAAAATAGGTTTATACCCATCCTTTGTTAATTAATAATCAAGCCTATATGCAAAATTTAAAGTTAATTAGTCCAGTAGTTCAGACGTGATGATGCGTCAAACAGAATAATTTTCCTATCCCGTACGTGTATAAGCCAACTCTTTATTTTATTATAGATATGGTTAACGACTGCAAGAGATAGGAGTGTGGAACAGAATAGTTGAGAAACTATGATAGCGCCAGAAGTGTCTCAAACACAATAGAAGGTACTACATGAACTTTTTGAAAGTGATTTGAAAAAAAAAATGTTAAAAGAACAGAACTGAAAGTTGTCAACCTTATCATTCTACCTCCATTGAGAGAGGCTTTTGTTTGAGCCGAATGGAATCTTCTATCTTCTATATATATATATATATATATAATATATATATATATATATATATATATATATAAAAATGAATGTCTGTTTGTGTGTTTGTTCCCTATGACTTGAAAAATACTTGACATAACGGCATGAAACTTTGGGAATATGTTGTGTGAATATTGGGGATGGTTTCTGACCAGAAATTTTAATAGGGTGGCTAATAATGATTATTTATTAATCCATTTCACAGACCTATGTTTTCGAAATTGTCGGCCTAGCGGCTACCGAAGAACGGAAAGACGATCATGATTCAAGATCATATTGAGATAATATGATTTAGCATCTAAAGTTACCAGCTGTAATAAACACGTCACCCTATGATAAATTGTGTAGGCTACTGGTATTACAACGGTAGTTTGGAGTCCAGTAGTTCAGACATGATGATGCGTCAAACATAATTTTCCAAACCCGTACGTGTGTATAAGCCAACTCTTTATTTTATTATAGATATGGTTAACAACAGCTGCAAGGGATAGGAGTGCGGAACAGAATAGTTGTGAAACTATAATAGCGCCAGAAGTGTCTCGAACACAACATGAACTTTTTGAAAGTGATTTGAAAAAAAAGTTAAAACAACAGAACTGAAAGTTCGAGGCTTTTGTTTGAGACGAATGAAATCGTCTATCTTCTATATATATAAAAATGAATGTCTGTTTGTCCCTATGACTTGAAAAATACTTGACATAACGGCATGAATCTTTGGGAATATGTTGTGTGAATATTGGGGATGGTTTCTGACCAGAAATTTTAATAGGGTGGCTAATAATTATTATTTATTAATCCATTTCACAGACCTATGTTTTCGAAATTGTCGGCCTAGCGGCTAACGAAGAACGGAAAGATGATCATGTAGTGTCAAGTGTAGTTGATTGGTACCAGCTGTAGATAATGGTTCCTTAGAAGACCTATACAAATAATTATCACTCCCCTATCATTGAGTAACCAGAAAATGTTGGAAAAAAATTATTCACCTCATGGAAGAGAGTTGTTCATATTGCATTCATTAATGGCAGACATTTTTTTTTCAAATTTAGCTTAGCAATTCATCCTAGGATGGAAGATGGAAAGAATATGTAATTCCTGGTGATTCATCATACATCGCATATTTCCTGGACCATCTATTGACAATCAACAACTATGAAAACATTGAATTCATCTTTGAAACACTGATTTATTCTATCTATTTTTTTTCAATTCATCACTTTACTGTTAGATATTACTACCAATTGATTGAGAAGAATATTTTTTTGGGAATAATGAATGCTGCATGACTACGCACATAGGAAGTCCGTCTTCAGATGAAAATGAAAATATTGATTGTCAGATAAATTTCATGATTCACCAAATAAAGTAAAGTGTGACATGAGAAACATTGACTTATTGACGGTACGAAGTTCGCCAGGTAAGCTAGTAAATAAAGCTTTATTATTAATAGTCAACGCTGAGAAAAGGCAGGCTCAATCACCAGGAATACTATAAATTCTATAAAGGACCAGTAAGCCATTAATTTTGAGTAGTTCAATCACTTCCATTTATGGACACTTTCTTAGAGACAAAATATCTCAAAATCCGTTCTTAGTGTGCGTCTAGCATGTTTGAAGAATATTTGTGCAGAGTTTCAAGTCTGTAGGCCAATTAGTTTGACCTGTAGTGTGATTTTACATGAGAATTTTCAAAAAATGCCCTCTCCTGGACCCCTCTCTGCTCCTGGTCGGAATTTTTCTGCATAGATCTAATTTTTTTTCGTAGCTGAACAAGAAAGTTCCTCATGACTTTGCTGTACAATGAGCGGTTAAAAAGTACAAAATTTTGGGGTGCCCCAGCTCTCTCAGGGGGGCAAATTTCTGAAAATCCTTTCTTAGTGGATGTTTTGAGGCTATCATAAACAATTGTGCAAAATTTCAAGTTTGTAGGCTCAGTAGTTTGGGCTGTGGTGTGATTTCAGTCTGTCGGGGCTTAGCCTTTTATAGATATAGAAGAAGAAGATGATAGATAGAAGGATGATAATTATATCAGTATCTTTGAATGAGAATAACTTTTGAAACGTTTGAGATATCGATGTTTCCACTATACCTTTTCTTTTGAAATCCTGTATCGGAATCATCCATCATATGACTATATTCCAATTTAAAAAAATAAAGTTGTATTCAAAATGGCGGACAAAGTTTGGGTGCGACCACAGAGGAAAGAAACACTATATGCTTATTCCGTGGTGCGACGGAAAACCGGGTTTTATTATTTGAATAGGACCTCAATCATACCTATCTTCTAATTTTTCTTTTAAAAGAAATGTTCAGCTGCTTCCATACAACAGCTGGAAGCATGACAAATTGGAAACTTGATAAATTGAAAACTTGATGTAATCAAATCTTGAAGAATCAAAAATAGGCCTATAACCATCTTCGGTTAATTAAGAATCTATATACAAAATTTCAAGTTAATCAGTCCACTAGTTAAGATGTGATAATGTGTCAAACATAATTTTCCAATCCCGTACGTATATAAGCTAGTTCTTTCCTTTATTATAGTATAGATTATTATGTTGCTTTGTCCTGTGATCTTTATAAATGTCCTGTAACATCTAAAGGTGCGTCCACACATGTCGAACCGAACCTCGAACCGCGCAGCAAACTGTGCATTCCTCCGTACATCTTGCCTTTCAGTGAACATGAGCATATTATGTTTCATAATGTTAAAAATCAGCTGTTAATCATTCGCCGTACCGTACTCCGAACTGTTCGCCGTGCCGCTTGCCTCTGTTCTAACTGTTCGCCTCACCGCACTATGAACGCTGAACTTTTCAGCCAATCAGAGCCCTCAATTACAATTCGCCGTGCAGCTCGCTCTACAATATTTTGGCTATTCATCACAAATGGAAAACATGCGAACATGAATACAGAAGTATGGGCCATTTTTTATTTGATTAAATTCATGTTTCAAACAGTTCATTGTTATGAATGATAAATTGATAGGAGCTTATAAATATTTTCTAATTCAAAAGAAATAACTTCTGAAAAGTATAATGAATGGATAAATACCAATATTAAAATATTGTTGACCAAGAACTCAGTACATCTACAATTCATTCAACTAATTCTGTAGGTACTGATTGTATAGGTACAAATATAATTATATGTCTTCTTTATTGATAATCAATCTCATCAACTAATCATAAACTGATTGAAAAAAAAAGTTCTTCAATTTTCATGAATTTTATTAATAGAATTATATAAATCTAAAGAGTAGGTCATATCTAAATTCACAAAGAGATCGATTCATATTTCATTTGAGAAAATATCGAAAAGGTGCATAGGATCTTATTTTTGTTCAGCTTGACAAAATACCCCTCATTTCAATATTAAAATTTTCGACTGACTGTACAGTGAGTCAATCATTCTATCGTGGTTCGAATAATTTTGAAATTGTAATTAAATAAAAATGGTAGAGAATTATTAATTCATGTGAATATCAACACCTTTATTTAAAGACATATTAACTGCATGCATTTTAATATTGCCGATACAGCATTGATAAAACTGTAGACGTTTATTTAGCAGTCTCAAAAAACTGTTCTAGCTGAAAAATTAATAATCCATGCTACGTGTAGGCACAGAATATACAGAATGGAAATTTGTAATCAATCGCCTATCTAACCAATGCTTTTTACATGACGCGAATACTAAACACGTCACGTGGCCTTGGGAAGTTCCAATCCTGGTCTTCTGATTGGCTCGTAGCAGTGAACGAGATCAATTGATCCGGATCATTAAAGTGATCCGAACCTAAAATCAATACTATTACAATGCGGCGCTTCCTAACAAGATGGCGGATTTTAGCGTCAGGGTACAAGCCAAGTTTACATACTGTATATATACTGTGGTGTAGGCATCAGGAAACCGAAGTTCAAAACTATGGTTTTCCTAAACATATGTTTTTGAGATAATTTCTTTGATGCAGCTGTTTCACATTTGACATATTATTACACAGAGTTTGTGAAAAAAAAATTGATCACCAAAACAATTCCATTATTATATTAATAATGATAATCAATCATCAAAACAATTAATAATATTAATAATATTACAATAACATATTCATCAATTATCAGAACGATATTATTGAAGTTAAGTGGAATCAGGTAGAAAGCAATAATAGAACAGATGTTCTTTTTGAATTTCTATCAAATGATTTTGTTATTTCCAATGATTAAACCATATGTTAGAATATCTCATGTCAATCAATAAATTATCTCAGTTCCATATGGCGTTCACCTTAAAATGTTTATAAGCTTACTTAATAGGATCCTTTTTCATCCTTTGAAACCCTTAGAGAAAAAATATCTCAAAATCCGTTCTAAGTGCGCGTCTAGCATGTTTGAAGAATATTTGTGCAAATTTTTAAGTCTGTAGGACAATTAGTTTGAGCTGTAGTGTGATTTTACATCAAAATTTTCGAAAAATGCCCGCTCCTGAACTAAATTTTTCTGCATAGATCTAATTATTTTTCGTAGCTGAACAAAAAAGTTCCTTATGACATTGCTGTGCAATGAGCGGTTAAAAAATACAAAATTTTGGGGGGGCTCCAGCTGCCTCAGGGGGGCAAATTTTTGAAAATCCTTAGTGGATGTTTTCAGGCTACCATAAACAATCGTGCAAAATTTCAAGTTTTTAGGCTCAGTAGTTTGGTCTGTGGTGTGATTTCAGTCTGTCGGGGCTTAGCCTTTTATAGATATAGAGAAGAAGAAGAAGAAGAAGAAGAAGAAGAAGAAGAAGAAGAGAAGAGAAGAAGAAGAAGAAGAAGAAGAAGAAGAGAAGAGAAGAGAAGACGTGCATGTCGCTGGCCCGGCCACATTCGAATTTCACCAAACAAACTATGCCAAGATTTACTACCTATTTTCTACCTACAATAACCGATTTTCTACCTCAAACATAGCAGAGATATTGAATAAACTAAAGTGCCGGGCCAGGGACATGTTAGCCCGGCCATCTCTGAATTTCACCAAACAAACTATGCCAAGATTTACTACCTATTTTCTACGTCCAATAACAGATTTTCTACCTCAAGGATAACAGAGATATGAGCAAAAATATAGAAAGGTCAATGACCTCTCAGCCCGGCCATCTTTGAATTTGACCAAACCAAATATGCCAAGATTTACTACCTATTTTCTACTATTTTCTACCTCAAACCAAACTGAAATCTAACCATTCATAACGGAGATATTGGCGAAAATATGTGTAGGTCACGTGCATGTCGCTGGCCCGGCCACATTCGAATTTAAACAAACAAACTATGCCAAGATTTACTACCTATTTTCTACTATTTTCTACCTCAAACCAAACTAAAATCGAATCACGCATAATGGAGATATTGGCTAAAATATGTAAAGGTCACGTGCATGTCGCTGGCCCGGCCACATTTGAATTTCACCAAACAAACTATGCCAAGATTTACTAAATATTTTCTACTATTTTCTACCTCCAATAACCGATTTTCTACCTCAACCCAAACGGAGTTATAGGGGATTGTAAGTTTTCACCCACCCCCCTCGCCTATCACCACACACGAAAACTCGTTTCTAGTCTTGCCATGATTGAATTTCTGAAAAACTAAATGAGCCAATATGTAGTACACAAGCTCTGCTATCATATTCCACGAAGAACGGAATCGATAGCTCATCACTAGACAAAGTTATTGAGTGTTTAAAGATTACCCCCCCCCTTATAAAAGCATGTCTCTGGCCCGGCCACATTCGAATTTAAACAAACCAACTATGCCAAGATTTTCTACCTATTTTCTACCTCCAATAAAAGATTATCTACCTCAGCCCAAACGGAGTTATAGGGGATTGTAAGTTTTCACCCACCCCCCTCGCCAATCACCACAAACGAAAAAACGTTTCTAGCCTTGTCATGATTGAATTTCTGAAAAACTAAATGAGCCAATATGTAGTACACAAGCTCTGCTATTATATTCCATGAAGAACGGAATCGATAGCTCATCACTAGACAAAGTTATTGAGTATTTAAAGATTCCCCCCTCAATACAGCATGTCTCTGGCCCGGCCACATTCGAATTTAAACAAACCAACTATGCCAAGATTTTCTACCTATTTTCTACCTCCAATAAAAGATTTTCTACCTCAACCCAAAGGGAATTATAGGGGATTGTAAGTTTTCACCAACCCCCCTCGCAGATCACCACACACGAAAAAACGTTTCTAGCCTTGCCATGATTGAATTTCTGAAAAACTAAATGAGCCAATATGTAGTACACAAGCTCTGCTATCATATTCCACGAAGAACGGAATCGATAGCTCATCACTAGACAAAGTTATTGAGTGTTTAAAGATTACCCCCCCCCTTATAACAGCATGTCTCTGGCCCGGCCACATTCGAATTTAAACAAACCAACTATGCCAAGATTTTCTACCTATTTTCTACTATTTTCTACCTCCAATAAAAGATTATCTACCTCAGCCCAAACGGAGTTATAGGGGATTGTAAGTTTTCACCCACCCCCCTCGCCTATCACCACACACGAAAAAACGTTTCTAGCCTTGTCATGATTGAATTTCTGAAAAACTAAATGAGCCAATATGTAGTACACAAGCTCTGCTATTATATTCCATGAAGAACGGAATCGATAGCTCATCACTAGACAAAGTTATTGAGTATTTAAAGATTCCCCCCTCTCACAATACAGTATGTCGCTGGCCCGGCCACATTTGATTTTAAACAAACCAACTATGCCAAGATTTTCTTCCTATTTTCTACTTTTTTATACCACCATTAACGGATTTTCTATCTCAACCCAAACGGAGTTATAGGGGTTTGTAGTTTTCACCCACCTCTTCGCCATCACCACACACGAAAACACGTTTCTAGTAATATTTTCAAACTGTCCAAAAATCCACTGTTTCTTACTCAGCCGCCAATTTGTTACTCACACTACTATCTCAACCAAGGAATCTCAGACAGTTTCAAAATTATTTGTAGATTAATTTCGTACCCTGGAACAGTGCCTTGAATTTTGGTAGGGAAACTTGGGATAATTGGTAGTGGTTGATTTTAAAAATAAGCATGTATTGAACTATGTTTTGAATTGTTTCTGATGAAATACCATATAACAAATAATAATGTTGGGAAATAAACATAAAACAACTTATTACATAAAAAATGCATTGCAAGACGTACCTTTATTTCATCAATAACTATAATTGAACATATGATACACTAATTAATATTTGAAATACCTTTATAAAATCACAACTAATCGTTCACATTTTGAAAACAGAAAGAATACTAGAGAAATCATCCTAATTTGCAATTGATGGAAACTATTGATGTGAACACATTGAATACTAGAAAGGTCTCTTGTAATGAACCATGAATACAAGGCGCCGATATTATGCACGGTCCTTTCAATAAAAATTTATCTATTGGATTTATCAATTGGAACTCAGCTGTTCTCGATTCAGGATGACCTCCTCTTCCTAGAACTATGATTTCCATCTCTCAAATATTTAAATTCTGTGTTCTTCTGGTGAAAACGTGTATTATCTCGTTTTTTGAATTTCAAATAGCCATAAAAATTTATCTATTGAATTTATCAATTGGAACTCACCTGTTCTGTATTCAGGATGACCTTCTCTTCCTAGAACTATGATTTCCATCTCTCAAATATTTGAATTCTCTGTTCTTCTGGTGAAAACGTGAATTATCTCGTTTTTTGAATTTCAAATAGCCATAAAAATTTATCAATTGAATTTATCAATTGGAACTCATCTGTTCTATATTCAGGTTGACCTCCTCTGCCTAGAACTCTCATATTCGAGGATCTTAAAGCATTTCTCTGTGTTCTGCTGACAAAAATACATTTTTCTAGTGGAACTTGGAAGAGCATTTTTTCAAATCCATTTATTTCGACTATTTCAATGGAACTATCGTTATTAATCTTCAGGAACTGTAGAACTATCGATTCTGCATCCAGATCTGTCAATTTTGGATGTACTTCTAGGAAATGCTCTTCCAAGTTCACACTGGCGAGAAGCACAGCTTTATTTTCTAAAGCGTTTACTCCTGTTGAATAGAAGCACTCCCAGCTGGTCATTGAGATTGGAGACTGGAAGACTACGGTTGAGTAGTTTTATATTCGTCAAGTCAATTAAATACATCTGTAGAGTTATGTCAATGGCTAACGGGAGATACCCCAGAGAATGCATTGATAGATTATACGAGTTGGGGCAACAGGATCAAGATAACCAAGGTAACTGGGTGTGTTTGTTGAAGAATCAGTTGCATCTGGCGGGTTGCAATCTGGTTGGAGATTGGCAGGACAGAGGTAAGTTTTCTTAAGTCTTACAAGTTGAAGGAAGGAAAACTAGTACAAAACTATTTCGACAGACTCTACGGAATAGAAGCAGCTCTGAACTCAACAAGCAGCCCACATTATAAAAGATTAAACCCTCTCTTCATGATCGGTGAACAGCTACTGTATAAAATGTCTCTTGCGAAAACGCGCTGCGTCGCACAACTGCGCTTAGCCACTAGAAACTCTCTCTATTCATATAATAATAGAGACCTGGTAATATGGATTAACAGCTCATTAGAATGCCCTATTTGTAATATGAAAGAGAAGGAATATGTTGAGCATTTTCTGTTAAGGTGCCCGATGTATGGTGGAATAAGAAGACACTATTTAGAAAACTATTTAGAAAAATTCACTACAAATGTGGTTACTGACGATGACAAACTCATGGTTTTACTTTCGAACTTTACGGAGCAGAAAATCAACCGTTTGTATGGGTATACAATGAAAGCAATCGAAATCAGATCTATGATAATAAACACTTGAATAATGTCCGATAATTATAGTCAGGGAACAGAGGTTATCATTGAAAATATTAAAAGTATTCGATGCTCATTTTAGACGGTTAAATGGGGAATGCAGTGAGCTGAATAAAGTAAGTTTGATGGGGATAGATTGAGCTCTAAAAATAAGATAGTTGGAAGAGATTATTGTATGTGTGACGGATTATTATATAAAAATGTATTATTGGATATATTTGTCTAGAATTGATTATTGTTGAAGTTAATACTGTTATTACTCGTTTCAACCATATGACTTGTTAATAATTTACTAATGTTGTTTATCAAACTAACAGCAGAGCTGATGAGAGAATCATTGAATGATCATATTTGTACAGTTTAAGATTTATTGAGATTTATATTATAATTGACATTAAAATCGATTTTCTAAAGTAAATGAAAATCTTTCGTCAATTATTCATTTTAAGTAATATGTGCGAAGTAAGATCATTATAAATCGATTTTTTTGTTCAACATGCCGAAAAAAGGTAAGAGTGAATTTTCAATTGATATTGATAGGAAATTTGTTTTGGAAAAATTCTCGGGGAAAATTGGACAAAATGCAAAATTCTGGCTGGAAGATTTTGAGAAAGAATGTATCCGTTACAATATCCACAACGATGAAGAAAAAATAACATGTTTAAGACTATTTTTAGAAGGGAGTTCTGAAGATTGGTATACTTATACTTCCAACAAATATAAATTAGGATTGAAAAATTGGAATTTGTGGTCAAAAACATTTCTCCAAACTTTTTCTAATAAAGGCTGGTCAAATGTGAGATATGCATATTCATTCAAATACATTGAAAATTTTGGATCTATGCTTGATTATGCTTTGAAGAAGGAACGATTATTGCTTGAATGTGAGAGAACTATGACAGATGAATCTAGAATCTCACATATTGTTGTGGGACTACCAGTTCATATTCAGAATAGATTAGATGAGGAAAATATCGAGACCACAGAAGATCTGATGAATGAGATTCAAAAATATGATTCATTCACAAACTCAAACGGACATAGTCATATAAATAGCCAGAAAAAAGACTCAACCAAGATGGAAGAGATAAGAAGAAAGAAGACTCCTTGTTCTGTATGTACAGCCTTGGGAAAACCAAATCGCTTTCATCCTGCAGAGATCTGTAGGAATAAAAATAAAACAGTGAATTTCACAACCTGTGAGGAAAATACACTCGATGTTGATAACTCAAAAAACTGAATAAGCCGGCGTGTAAGTTCATTCCATTGATTACAGTTAATGTACTAGTTGATAAAAAGAAGATTGTAAAAGGGGTTTATGACAGTGGCTCAAATATCACTCTAATAAATCAGAAAATTGTTGATGAGCTGAAGACAAAACTTATGAACGACCATAACCTTTTTCGAACTATTAGTGGTGTGAATTTTACAAATCGCCGGGCCAAAATTCCAATGAAAATCAATAAAATCGAAGAAATATTAGATGTATATGTTGTGAAGAACAATAATTTCTCTTATGACTTACTTCTTGGATTGGATGCAATAGAAAAGTTCAAATTGATACAGAATGAAAATTTAGAAATTTTACAGAAGGTTGATGACAAAACAGATGTTGAAAGATTGAATTATGAGTCATCTGTCTTCTCTGTAAATATGGAAAGCAATCTGAATTATCTTGATACTGAAAAGAGACAAACAATAACAAGGCTGATTGAAGGTTATGAATCACTATTTGCAAAACACAAATATGATGTAGGTGAGGTAAAACATGCAGAGGCAGAAATCAAACTTTCAGAAGATAGATATATTATTAAGAAGCCATACAGAACGTGAATCCCAGATGAAAAAGAAATAGAACAACAAATTTCAAAACTTTTAGAGGCAGGATTGATTGAATATTCAACTTCACCATTTGCATCTCCTGTAATATTTGTAATACCAGAGCCACAACCATTCCCAAGAATAGAAGATACAACAGTGAAGGCTGGTAATTGTAAATGGTACACAGTACTTGATGTTAATTCAGCATTCTGGACAATACCAATAAAAAAAGAAGACAGAATGAAAACTGCATTTGTGACCCACGAAGGCCATTATCAATGGTTACGGATACCATTTGGTTTGAAGACCGCGCCTGCAATTTTTCAAAGAATATTGGGTAACACTTTACAAAAAAATAAGTTGACTGATTTTTGTACTTGCTACATTGATGATATTTTAATATTTTCAAAGACATTTGAGGAAAACTTGAAACATATAAACCTCGTACTTGATGCGGTTTATAAAGAAGGGTTCAAGCTGAAATTGGAAAAATGTAACTTTGCAAGGAGTTCAATTAAATATTTGGGACACATAATTGAAAATAACTCAGTCCGTCCACTCACTGACAATCTCAAAGCAATTGAAAAGAGACAAACAACCGAAAACCAAGAAGAATGTGAATGTAGGCCAGTCTAAGGGCAAAATAAATGTCTATTATAAATACATAGACGAGAATGCGGCAGTGAAAGTTCTAGAACCTTTACAGCACAATCTACTGAGGAAGGACATACCTGACATCTGGTCACAGACATGTGATAAAGCTTTCCAAAACGTCAACAAATACTTATGTTCTAGTCCCCTATTACAAATTTATGATTATGAAAAACCAGTATTCATTTTCACCGATGCCAGTGGAGAGGGATTTGGAGCTGTACTGAAACAACCAAAAGAAAATAATGAGCTTCATCCAGTAGCATATTTTTCAAAAAAACTGAGCCCTGCTCAAAAGAAGAAAAAAGCTATTCATCTGGAATGTATGGCTATAAAAGAGACAATTATGTATTGGCAATATTGGTTGATAGGACGGAAGTTTACAGTGATCACAGACCACAAACCATTGGAGAATCTCAGAGTGAAAGCACGAACCGATGAAGAATTGGGAGATCTTGTATACTACCTATCGCAATATGATTTCACATTGATATATAGCCCAGGAAAAGGAAATGTTGAAGCAGATACTTTATCAAGAAATCCAGTTTTAGAGCACTTTGAAGGAAATGAAGACATTTTAACAGTTGTGAATTTGATATCTATACAAGAAATAAAAGACGATCAAGAAAAAAACAAAGAAGCAATAATGAATAATAGGAATGTTGAATATAAAGAGGAAATATTCTACAAATGTATGAAAGGAAACAAAAGAATCTTCCTTTCTCAAGAAAAGGGTAAAGAATTGATTGAGAAAATTCATTTTCAACTAGGACATATCGGAACTCACCACACACTATTACACATACGTCCACATTACTACTTTTCCAACATGGATGAAATGGTCAAGCGCTATTGTGATTCGTGTCATATATGTAAGAAGAATAAAACAAGAAGAGGTCGCTCAATAGGATTACTTTTACAATTGGGTCCAGCTAGTGAACCGTATGAGATCATGTCGATAGATACTGTTGGAGGGTTTGGTGGAAACAACTCAACAAAACGATACCTACACATATTGGTCGATCACTTCTCTAGATATGCATTCACTTCAAGCTCTAGCGGTCAAACTACTAAAGAATACATTCGTTTGCTAGATCCTATCTTACAAAACCATTCTGTCAAGATCCTATTAGCTGATCAATATGCGTCTATCAAATCAAAAAAGTTTAGAGATTACCTACTCGAAAAAGGTGTTACAATGGTGTTCACATCGGTAGATTGCCCACAATCAAATGGTCTTAATGAACGGCTAAACCAGACATTGGTGAATCGTATTAGATGCAAAGTGAATAGTCCAGAAGGAAGAACGCAGACGTGGTCGAAAATAGCGGAAAGTTGCACATCAGAATACAACAAGACAATCCATAGCACTACTAAATTTACACCAAGATATCTGCTATTGGGAGAGGATTTGGAAATAATACCATCACAACTGAGGAAAAAACGAAACTTACAAATAGACAGAGAAGAAGCAATAAAAAATTCCAATTTAAACCACAAACGGAACAAACTGAGATGTGATAAGAACAGAAGAATATATGGTTTCAAGGAAAAAGAACTAGTGTATATAGAAAAAGGGAACAAGTTGAATAGAAATAAATAAGATGAAGTTAGAAGTGGACCGTTCCCCATTATAAGAAGAATATCAAACTCAATGTATGAAGTGGCCTGCGGAATCAATGGGAGTGAACCAATCATCTGTCACTCAAGCAAATTGACACCTTCGAGGAAGTTTCTCGTTCAAGGGGGGGAGATGTAAGAAGCTGGTTGCTCTACATTCACGCTTCTTCTTTCTAATCATATGAACCATATGACTTGTTAATAATTTACTAATGTTGTTTATCAAACTAACATCAGAGCTGATGAGAGAATCATTGAATGTTCATATTTGTACAGTTTAAGATTTATTGAGATTTATATTATAATTGACATTAAAATCGATTTTCTAAAGTAAATGAAAATCTTTCGTCAATTATTCATTTTAAGTAATAATTATGTGCGAAGTAAGATCATTATATAAGTTAAGTAGATAGGAATAAAACATCTCATTCAAACTCAGACAAAGAATGATTGTTTATTAATCAACATCATAATCTTAGCTGTCTCCATAGAGATAGTGAAAGACGTCAGCTGAGGCTTCCGTAACTACCCCCCTCCAGTCTTTACTATCCCTATTATAGAGATGTAAATAGAACTCATAAAAACAAAACATGGAAAACAACATAATAAAAACATTTTGGAAATCTTTCCTTACTCATCTTCATTATAGTTCCTTTTCGATCTTCTAATCTCACTCAAATGCACAATTCGTCCATTGTTGTGTTGTTTTTTTACCTCCACTCGGTTCCTATGTAGTAGATCAATCACTTCATATGGTCCAACAAATAAATATAAAGAAAATAATGAAAATCTCAGTACCCTTTTTTTTAAATATTTTATCACGACATGTTTCGGTCAATTATGCCATTTTCAAGTGATCTTCATTAAGTGATCACTTGAAAATGGCATAATTGACCGAAACATGTCGTGATAAAATATTTTAAAAAAAGGGTACTGAGATTTTCATTATTTTCTTTATATTTATATTACAAGTAGCCCTATACAGGAAAGAGATAAATAAGAAGGTCCAACAAATCTATGATCCGATTTCGTTCTCTTGTGATGATTTTTCTTGAAGATTATGTCACCTACTTTTATTTTATTCATGTCTTCAGCCTCCTCCAAATTATACTTTTTTGTCCTCCGAACTTTCTCGTTCATGATTTTTCTCTCCACTTCTCTATGCTCCTCTGGATGCTCAACTAACTCAAATGGTGAAAAATTTGTTGAAGAATGTATGCTACTATTATATGCCAGAATAGCTCTTGCCATTGCTTCTTCCCCACAGATGTTTCTATCAACTTCTAATAAGTGCAAATGTTCAGTTAGCATGCTATGTAAACGTTCCATCATTCCATGAGATTGCGGATGTCCTACTGTAGTGAAGTGGCTGTCGATACCAAGTTCCTCTAAAAGTTTTTTGATCCGATTGTTGTCAAATTCTTTTCCTTTATCCATTAACAAGATGTTGGGGGTATTGAAGAGCCCAAAAAATGCTAGTAAATTTTGTTCCATGCACTTGGCTGTTTTATTCTTTAAAATCCATGCAGAAGCAAGCCTTGTAAAACAATCGATTGTAGTAAGATACTTCAGTTTATTGTAATAGAAAATGTCAACTTGAATTATTTCTGCTGGTCTTGCGGGAGTAGGTGTGACCATCTGAGGCGTCTTGTAAGACTTTCTGTCATATTTTGCTATATTGCATGCTGCACACTTTCCCAGCACATTTCTTATTGTTTTGGCCATATTCAGCCAATAATACTGCCGTTTCAGGTGTTGCAACGTTTCCTTTTCCCCTCTATGGTTGGTCCTTCCAATGTGATATTGTTCTACAACTTCTTGTTGTTCTCTTCTATCTTCAACTGTTTTAACTTGTCTATCACAAATTATCAAGTGTATTTTTGAGTCCCAGCATTCATCTTTATGAAAGCTCTTAATTTTATCAATAAAATCTTTTTCCTTGGAAAATATAAAATAAACTTTCCCCCTTACCATCAATTGCTTTATTGTATGTTTCAGTTCATCATCTGTCGCCTGAGGGCCAATTGTAATTGTATAAGTATGAATTGGGCCATAACGATGGGTAGTTTTTGTTATACCTCCAAAGTTTTGTCTTTCAAGAATTATTTGATTACGTTTATCATTTATAATGCAATTTTCCATCACTTCCAAATTAATTTGCTTCACTTGTAGAGGATTTATATTCCGAGATAAACAATCAGCAACTACATTATCTACTCCTTTAATGTGTTGAATTTTGAATGAGTAGACAGCCAATTTTTCTTTCCACTTGGTTATCCTGGCGGATGTTTCTTTCAGCTTATTCATCCATAAAAGTGGCATGTGATCTGTTCTTAGCACAAATTCATTTCCGTAAAGGTATGGTCTAAAATTCTCAACACACCATACAATAGCAAGAAATTCCCTTTCAATTGTACTATAACGCCTCTCGGCCGGAGTAAGTTTCCTGCTTGCAAAAGCAACCGGTTTCTCATTTTGGGATAGTACACCTCCTATTGCTTCCCCACTAGCATCTGTTGTTAATGTAAAGGGTTGTTGAAGATCTGGAAACTGAAGTATAGGCGTTGAACAAATTGCTTCTTTACACTTTTCAACTGCTTGGATAACATCTGATGATATGTGGAACTTCACACCTCTTTTTAATAAGTTTGTTAATGGTTCAGTCATCTGTGCAAATTTGTGAATGAATTTTCTATAATAGCCGACCACGCCTAAAAATGTTTTTATCTCTTTCAAATTCTTTGGAATTGGAATGTCTTTTATTGCACTAATTTTCTGGCTGTCAGGACGAACTCCACTTTCCGAAATCACATGACCCATGAATTTCACTTCAGATTGACACAAGTTAGTTTTTTCCTTTGACAGCTTAAGGCCAAACTTCCTTATTCTTTCAAATAACTGTGTGAGATGTGCTTTATGATCTTCGAGATTCTTGCTGAACACAATGATATCATCCATGTAGATTTGTATTGCTTCTTCATTTATGTCTTCTAAAAACTCATCCATCAGCCTTTGAAACGTTGGTACTGCGTTTTTCAACCCAAAAGGCATCCTTGTAAATTCATAATGTCCTCTCTCAAAGCTAAATGCTGTCTTCTCCATGTCCCTTGGATTCATTCTTATTTGATGGTATCCCGACTTTAGATCCAGAGTGCTGAAAACTTTAGCTCCGTGCATTCTGTCAATCATATCCTCTAGCCTTGGAAGGGGATATCTCTCCAACTCTGTTTGATCATTTAAAACTCTGAAATCTACAACCACCCTATGTTTTGGCGGTTCTCCAGGGGAAGACTTTTTTGGTACAACCCATAATGGATTACAAAATGGAGAGATAGACTTTTTTATAATGCCCTGTTCTAGCATATCCTTAATGTGTTCTCTAATGATTTTTTTCATTGCATGTGGATACCTTCTGGCTTTTATAAATATTGGTTTTGATGACTTTAATTGGATTGAGTGCTGAACTCTCCCTGTTGTTGTCAGACTCTCTCCTTCATTATATAAAGTGTCCTTATACTTTTCCAGCATATAGAATGCTAATTTTTCTTGTTCCCCTGTCTATAAATTGTTCATTACAATTTCCTCTCACAATGGAACCCATTAGTAAATGTTTTTCTTTAGCAATTGAATTTTTCGATTTATAATTTCTATCCCCCAACTTGATTATCCATTGACCATTTATATTGATAGGAGCAGCTCCAAGATCTCTCATCATATCACAACCAATTATCACATCATACTTGTTGTTCATTATTTCTGTTGATACATGAACTCTCATAATTTTTTTTTTAAACCAATCAATCCAAACAGATTTAAATCTACTTCCCCTTTTAAAGCTTTTCTTCCTGTCAAAGTTAACATTTCACAAGAACACCCTTCTATTTTCAAACTATGATCAATTTTTATTAATGCTTCTCCCGAAATTATTGTACTGTCCGATCCTGTATCATACAAGCAATAAACATCCCAACTCTTCACATAAAATATAGGTAGCTCTCCTTTTTTGCAATCCACTTTTTGTTCCTTGCTACCTATATTCCTCATCCGAAATCCTCAATCTTTATTCCTACCTTTCTTTGTCGATAATTTGGTTGATTTATTTTCCTTCAATTCAGGCCATTCTTTTTCATTTTTCTCTCGATATTGACTTTCATAACGGTAACAGCTATTTTCACTATCTGAGGAGTGAGTTAAACTCTCTCCATCAGAACTACCTTCCAAATTTTTTTTGCGATTTTCCTTCCTCCTCAAAGCATTGACTTCTCTTCTTCCAAAATTCTTTTTTGGGGTAACTTCCTTTCTATAAATGTAAGGACATTCTCTGGCAAAATGCCCTTCTTCCCTACACTCACAACACTCGTTTCGTGCTAATTTCCCTTCTCTTTCCTTTCTA
Organism: Nilaparvata lugens; assembly: GCF_014356525.2. Taxonomy (NCBI): domain Eukaryota; kingdom Metazoa; phylum Arthropoda; class Insecta; order Hemiptera; family Delphacidae; genus Nilaparvata; species Nilaparvata lugens. The sequence goes on along the minus strand of NC_052510.1, from coordinate 27,232,941 downwards.
TTTCCTTTCCCATTAGTAACCAATCCCTTTACATCAGTTCTCCATTTCTGGTTCGATCTGTTACCATAAACAGGAGAGGTTCTACTATTAAGTGAATATGTTCTCTTATTCTCAACCACTCTCCAATTTGAGTGTCTATGACTAGCTTCTTTCCAATAAGACTCCTCATCTTTGACAATTTGAATAGTCTCTTCTAAAGACTGAGGTTTTGCAATTTTCACACTCGTACATACTCGCTCCGAAGCTGCTCTTAACAAAACTTCCATTGATAACTCTTCATAGATTTTATTTCTCCATACCCCTTCCTCTTTAGTATTACACGAATCTAAAACTTTCGATTTCAATTCTTTAACCAATTGCGATAACCGATTGGCAAAACTACCAATTGACTCTCCCAAATCACGATTCAATTCCAACACTCTCAATGCCATTGCAGAGACTGATTTCCTTGCACCTGCATAACGTTCTTTAAGGGCTTTTTTAACATCCTCCCAAGATGAACTGAACGATACTCCCAAATCAACCATAATTGATGTACTTATTCTAGACAAGAAAAACGAATGCAGGTTTGTAGTTGTTAATTCATCAAAATTGCTGTCAATAATTTGAGAATGGATGGCATCCATTCTCTCCAAGAATAGACTAAGTTCTTTTACCTCTCCTTGGAACTCCTGAATTGATCCGATCAAATTCATGAGACATTTCACGTCCATAAGTGGTGGTTCTTTCCCGGTAATTTCAATATTTGATGCAATTTCCTTTTTTCTCCTTGGCATTTTCAAAATCTATCCGAAAATTCCTATTAACTTCAACTAAAAATACTAGATAATATTTTGGTTTCGGCACCAGTTAAGTAGATAGGAATAAAACGTCTCATTCAAACTCAGACAAAGAATGATTGTTTATTTAATCAACATCATAATCTTAGCTGTCTCCATAGAGATAGTGAAAGACGTCAGCTGAGGCTTCCGTAACTTATATGTTCACATAGTTTGCGATTTTCATCCATTGCAAATAAAGATGTTTTTTCTATTCTCCTTTCTGTTTGCAGAATGTGAACAATTAGTTGTGATTTTATAAAGGTATTTCAAATATTAATTAGTGTATCATATGTTCAATTATAGTTATTGATGAAATAAAGGTACGTCTTGCAATGCATTTTTTATGTAATAAGTTGTTTTATGTTCATTTCCCAACATTATTATTTGTTATATGGAATTCCATCAGAAACAATTCAAAACATAGTTCAATACATGCTTATTTTTAAAATCAAACACTACCAATTATCCCAAGTTTCCCTACCAATATTCAAGGCACTGTTCCAGGGTACGAAATTAATCTACAAATAATTTTGAAACTGTCTGAGATTCATTGGTTGAGATAGTAGTGTGAGTAACAAATTGGCGGCTGAGTAAGAAACAGTGGATTTTTGGACAGTTTGAAAATATTACTAGAAACGTGTTTTCGTGTGTGGTGATGGCGAAGAGGTGGGTGAAAACTACAAACCCCTATAACTCCGTTTGGGTTGAGATAGAAAATCCGTTAATGGTGGTATAAAAAATTTGGTTAAATTCGAATGTGGCCGGGCCAGCGACATGCACGTGACCTACACATATTTTCGCCAATATCTCCGTTATGAATGGTTAGATTTCAGTTTGGTTTGAGGTAGAAAATAGTAGAAAATAGGTAGTAAATCTTGGCATATTTGGTTTGGTGAAATTCAAAGATGGCCGGGCTGAGAGGTCATTGACCTTTCTATATTTTTGCTCATATCTCTGTTATCCTTGAGGTAGAAAATCTGTTATTGGAGGCAGAAAATAGGTAGTAAATCTTGGCATAGTTTGTTTGGTGAAATTCAGAGATGGCCGGGCTAACATGTCCCTGGCCCGGCACTTTAGTTTATTCAATATCTCTGCTATGTTTGAGGTAGAAAATCGGTTATTGGAGGTAGAAAATAGTAGAAAATAGGTAGTAAATCTTGGCATAGTTTTTTTGGTGAAATTCGAATGTGGCCGGGCCAGCGACATGCACATGAAGAGAAGAGAAGAAGAGAAGAATAGAGATTAAAGAATCTATCATAAATCAGCTGTTGAGTTGACTATAAATCGCATGCCATGAAGCATACAATTCAATATCTCAATGTAACTTGATAAAAAATCAGCAGCTGTGTAGACTATAAAAGGCATGCCTCATTGAATGCAATTTTTATGCACTATTAAATAGGATGCAAAGAACTTGTTTGGGCTTACACAGCTTGTCTGGGCGCCTAGATGTCTTCTGGTTTTCTCGCGCTAAATTCCGGAAAGCATTATGATATAGTATATTTCGCACCTACAGCAGAAAATGAGATTTTTCCGGCTCGAAATCGGTTTTCAAGTCCGAGGCCGTAGGCCGAGGACTAGAAAAGATTGAGAGCCGGAAAAACATTTTTGCCCGTGGTGCGAACGCTATTTTTCGCCACACACAAAAATAAACAATAATTATATATAATGAGAATAGTTTTTAACTAAGCACTTCCGAAAGCAGAAGTGGAAGGTGATAGCTCTAGCAAATCTGAGGTAATCTGAATATCAGGAAATTGTCCAAGTATTTTTATTTTTTATTCTGATTTGTCTAAATAACCTAGAAGATGATGTTCAATTATGTGGGAGGTTGAGTTTATACTTTTTTATTCTTTCAAATGACAATAAGATGATATTATTATTATATTATATTATTATTGAATAATGAACACAAATAATAAAGTTTTTTGATCAGCTGTTTTTTTATCACCTTTCTTAGTTCCATGTTAGCGGCTGGAAAGTGTACTCTTTCCGGCCGAGGCCGGAAAGAAACCTGTTCTGACGTCAGACGAGAGTCGTCTGCAAACAATGTCTTTCAGATCTACGTAGGGACTGGAAAACAGCTGCTTTCTGTGCAGTGTGGCGAAAATAAATTCAATTTCAATTTTATTTATTCACACACACACACACATAAGATACATCAATATGAAATGAAAATTAATTACATCAATAAAAAAACATTACAGTATAAAATAAATAACATAAATATGAGAACACATTACAATATTAGAAGGCAATTTATACATGTTATGTGGTGAAGAAGGGTAGAGGATCAAAAGTTCTTCCAACTATGGCTATCCATGTCATAGGAAGGCTTTTGATCCTTGGAATTTTTGGAAAGGATTGGGAAAGGGATGTGATAGAGCACAAGTAGGGGAAGTGAGCGCACTAATCAGAAAAGTTCTCTGTTAACTTATTATAGTTCTCAAAGGTAGAAGAAGTAGTTAATTTTGATCCAAGCATTGATATTTGTTTTTACTTTTTTTGTTATCTTGGCACAGCTAATAATTTGTTCAGGAATTTTATTTATAATTTTAGTGCTTAAATATATGAGTTGTCTTCCAATATTTTCAATGTATGATAGATTAGGTACTTATTTGAGGTGGGTCTTAAATTGTATTCATTAATTATAGTATTATTAGTGCAAATAAAATTACTTTTATATTTAAATATATACTTCACTACATTCATTACATACAACTGTCTAACTGTCAACACGTTAAACTCTTCAAAAGTCAGGTTGGTTGGGAAAAGTCTAGGCTTATTTAAGATTGTTTTAATGATTGATTTTTGAATTATGAAAAGCTCTTCCAAGTGGGAATTATAACAGCCCCCTCCATACTGAAATACCATACTGAATTATGGACTGTACCAGTGCAAAGTATACCATTTTAAGATGACTTGAGTTTAGAATTTTTTTTGCTTCGTAGAATTTATAAGAAAGATATCTGATTCTTTTGCATAAAAATTTGATATGGATGTCCCACTTCAAATATTCATCTATTATGACGCCTAGATATTTTGTGCTTGTTACTCTTTTTATTATGGGACAAGTGCAGTTATTGAAGTTCATGTTGCAGTTTGAATGTAGTCTCAGATTCATATTTTCGTCGGGTTTACCAGTTGTATTGAGTGCAAAGGTGATGTAATTGGTTTTATCAATGTTCAAGCTCAAAGTGTTTTGTCTAACCATTTTTTAATGAGAAAAAAATTCTGTTCTGCAATTTCATGAGCCTCAATCCACGATTTTCCATAGAAAACAGCTGCAGTGTCATCTGCGAATGATATAGTTGTTGAGTTTTTTAGTTTCAGGCTCAGTAAATCATTCACATAAATAATAAAAAGGATTGGTGAAAGTACAGTTCCCTGAGGCAACCCGTAAGAGGTCATTTTAGAGGTATCAGTACATCCATTTATTGTTAAAGACTGTGTTCTATCTCTCAAATAAAATTAAATCTTGTGTAAGCATATCAGATCAAATAAATAGTTGTTGTATCAGTGTGGATGTGCATATGGTTTGGGATGTCGTTCAGTTATAAATGTTATTTATTCTATTGATAAAAGATTTGTTCATTATTTGTTATTATATTCTTTAATGTTTTTATAAGTTTTGGGATTTTGGATTCTCAATTTTTTCTATTTTTACTTTTTCCAAAAGTAACTATTTGAAATCTTTGTATTTTTCATTTTTGAATTAAGTGGTATTTTTGTTGTTGGTATTATTTATTATTGCATAATTTCGTATTATTTTCATCATTATTTCTCTTTTTTCATTTGTATCTGTACAATTTTTATTGTTAAGGAGGCATAATTAGGGAAACCCGTTGTCTCCATTGTGAATGAATAAATAATAAAATAATAAACTATTTATTGCGTGCAATAACACGCATGCAATTAATAACTAAAATAACATAGTATTGTCTCTCGAACTTTCTCTGCTTTGAACTTGGGCTGTCCTGTTGCCGGTATGTCTTGAAGGAGATTAGCTTTTGATGTTAGCATTTTTTATACACCAACCCCAACAGCCATTAGCCGTTTTTACAGCGATATCTCGCCGACACGACATACAGACAAGATTTACTCTGATGGACAGCATAAGAGGAGGCTGCGGTTTATAACTGCGCGAGGTCTACTGTTCACAGAACTACTAGTTTAGATTGTTTTCAGACCAAATTGAATTACAAAATAACACCTACTAATCACTTAAAACTGTAAAATAATGATTAACTTTGAAAAATATGATGAATTTGAAAACATCGCGAAAATATATTTTTATTTTTAATATGGTAATTATTTTTCATTAATTATGAATAATTTGACCTTTCAAACACTTAATGTTTGTTCATCTTTTAGGTCGTGTTTATATTTTACTGCTGGCTATACGTAAGCTTATGATTTTCGGGGATGAGATATTTCGATTTTCTACAGACGCATTCGGTCACTCATTTTTTTATTATCCACAGACGACGAAAGTCTCAGCTGTTTTTCCAAGGATGTACTATCCCTTTTAATGTCGTTCAGCGAGATTTTCCAGGGATGAGACCTAGTGCAATCGAATTTTTATATTATAAACCTACTATGTTCCAAATTTCGTGAAAATCGTTAGAGCCGTTTTCGAGATCCGGTGAAATACAAACATCTAATCATATAAATAGAAATTGCTCGATTAATAGTATAGGATACAGTTACAGATATACAGAAATTGATCGCTTAATATAATAGGATAATGTCCATGTAACTAATAATGTTAATATAACTACATTCTAGCAGAGAGAGTTAATTTCCAAAACAGTTGCTAAAGTTAAAATTGTAATAACTTGTATTGTGCTGTGGGACATGGTTTTCTATTTTTGCTAGTATTCCCCCTCCTACCAATATTAAATTTTGAAATTTCAGTGGAATCTTGTTCAGAATAAATTGTATTTTAAGCTGTATCCTATACTATTAAACGAGCAACTTCTGTTAATATGTTTAGATGTTTTTAAGTTTACATATCTGTATGTGACCGGATCTCGAAAACTGCTCTAACGATTCTCACGGAATTTGGAACATAGTAGGTTTATGATATAAAAATTCGATTGCACTAGGTCTCATCCCTAGGAAAACTCGCTGAACGACATTAAAAGTATAACTCATCCTTTGAAAAACAGCTGAGATTTTCGTCGTTTTTGGATATGAAAATGAGTGAGCGAGTGCGTCTGTGGAAAATCAAAATATCTCATCCCCGAAATTCACAAGCTGACGTATAGCCAAACTGTAAAATATAAACACGGCCTAAACGATGAAGAAACCTTGAGGGTTTGAAAGGTGAAATTAATTATAATTAATCAAAAATAATAATCATATTCAAAATAGAAACATATTTTTGTGATGTTTCCAAATTCATCAAAAAGTTGAATTTTCTTTTAATTCTTCAACACTAAAACTTTTTTTAACAGATGCACACAGCTGTTGGTTGGCCTTTGCATGTGTAGTATTTTGTTTATAAAGTGATGAGACACGTAACCAATGACCATGAATTTTCAGTGTTCATAGTGTAAGAATAACATTCCTTTTTTGGATAGTAGAATTAGAAGTAATTCTCAAGTGAAAACTTCATCATATAGTTATGAATGTTGGGCTAAATTTTTACTGTAAAAAGTCCAAAATAGTAACTAGATGCTATTTGTGTAGAATAGTAAATTAACAAATATTGTAGCAAACAATTGTAGACGTTTATTTAGCAGTCTCAAAAACTGTTCTAGCTGAAAAATTAATAATACATGCCACATGTAGGCTTATACATTGCATCAGGAAAACGAAGTTCAAAACTATGGTTTTCCTAAACATATGTTTTTGAGATAATTTCTTTGATGCAGCTGTTTCACATTCACCATTATAAATATTATACAGAGTTTGTGAAAATAAAGTATATTTCGCACCTAGAGCAGAAAATGAGATTTTTCCAGCTCGAAATCGGTTTTCAAGTCCGAGGCCGTAGGCCGAGGACTAGAAAAGATTGAGAGCTGGAAAAACATTTTTGCCCGTGGTGCGAACGATATTTTTCGCCACACTACAGGTATTGCTGACAAAATAAATAGTCTAAAGAATACAAAATAAAGAATACTCGTTAAGCTATCGTACCTATCTCTTGATTTTAGTGGTAGAAGATTTGCAGTCAGGATTTCAGATTCTTTTAAAATTTCACTTGGAATACCACAGTCATCTTCAAGCATTTTTGAAAATTCGGAATGCACTAATCAACAATAAATAATTGAATAAAACTGGTTGCGAAGCGAATTAGTTTGATTCGAAACTGGAACTGAAATCATGGCGACTTTAGCTGATGATGAAAGTGGCCACTCGCCCGATCTAGCGGATGACTTATTAACTACTTCCATGAGCGGCTGGAAAGAGACAACTTTCTGGCCTAGCCCGGAAAAGAAACCCTTTTCTGACGTCGTCTGCAAACAAGGTCTTTCAGATCTACGTAGGGACTGGAAAACAGCTGCTTTCTGTGCAGTGTGGCGAAAAAAATATTTATTGATTACCAAAACAATACTATTATTAAACATATTTATCAATTATCAGAACAATATTATTGAGGTTGAGTGGAATCAGGTAGAAAGCAATAATAGAACAGATGTTCTTTTTACTTTCCTTGCCCTATTACCATAGGTAAGGAAAGTATTGCTTTCCGAAAAAAATTGAGGTACCCCAATTTGAAAATTTCTATACGTTTCAAGGTCCCCTGAGTCCAAATAAGTGGTTTTTGGGTATTGGTCTGTATGTATGTATGTATGTATGTATGTATGAATTATGAAAAGCTCTTCCAAGTGGGAATTATAACAGCCCCCCCCCATACTAAAATACCATACTGAATTATGGACTGTACCAGTGCAAAGTATACCATTTTAAGATGACTTGAGTTTAGAATTTTTTTTGCTTCATAGAATTTATAAGAAAGATATCTGATTCTTTTGCATAAAAATTTGATATGGATGTCCCACTTCAAATATTCATCTATTATGACGCCTAGATATTTTGTGCTTGTTACTCTTTTTATTATGGGACAAGTGCAGTTATTGAAGTTCATGTTGCAGTTTGAATGTAGTCTCAGATTCATATTTTCGTCGGGTTTACCAGTTGTATTGAGTGCAAAGGTGATGTAATTGGTTTTATCAATGTTCAAGCTCAAAGTGTTTTGTCTAACCATTTTTTAATGAGAAAAAAATTCTGTTCTGCAATTTCATGAGCCTCAATCCACGATTTTCCATAGAAAACAGCTGCAGTGTCATCTGCGAATGATATAGTTGTTGAGTTTTTTAGTTTCAGGCTCAGTAAATCATTCACATAAATAATAAAAAGGATTGGTGAAAGTACAGTTCCCTGAGGCAACCCGTAAGAGGTCATTTTAGAGGTATCAGTACATCCATTTATTGTTAAAGACTGTGTTCTATCTCTCAAATAAAATTAAATCTTGTGTAAGCATATCAGATCAAATAAATAGTTGTTGTATCAGTGTGGATGTGCATATGGTTTGGGATGTCGTTCAGTTATAAATGTTATTTATTCTATTGATAAAAGATTTGTTCATTATTTGTTATTATATTCTTTAATGTTTTTATAAGTTTTGGGATTTTGGATTCTCAATTTTTTCTATTTTTACTTTTTCCAAAAGTAACTATTTGAAATCTTTGTATTTTTCATTTTTGAATTAAGTGGTATTTTTGTTGTTGGTATTATTTATTATTGCATAATTTCGTATTATTTTCATCATTATTTCTCTTTTTTCATTTGTATCTGTACAATTTTTATTGTTAAGGAGGCATAATTAGGGAAACCCGTTGTCTCCATTGTGAATGAATAAATAATAAAATAATAAACTATTTATTGCGTGCAATAACACGCATGCAATTAATAACTAAAATAACATAGTATTGTCTCTCGAACTTTCTCTGCTTTGAACTTGGGCTGTCCTGTTGCCGGTATGTCTTGAAGGAGATTAGCTTTTGATGTTAGCATTTTTTATACACCAACCCCAACAGCCATTAGCCGTTTTTACAGCGATATCTCGCCGACACGACATACAGACAAGATTTACTCTGATGGACAGCATAAGAGGAGGCTGCGGTTTATAACTGCGCGAGGTCTACTGTTCACAGAACTACTAGTTTAGATTGTTTTCAGACCAAATTGAATTACAAAATAACACCTACTAATCACTTAAAACTGTAAAATAATGATTAACTTTGAAAAATATGATGAATTTGAAAACATCGCGAAAATATATTTTTATTTTTAATATGGTAATTATTTTTCATTAATTATGAATAATTTGACCTTTCAAACACTTAATGTTTGTTCATCTTTTAGGTCGTGTTTATATTTTACTGCTGGCTATACGTAAGCTTATGATTTTCGGGGATGAGATATTTCGATTTTCTACAGACGCATTCGGTCACTCATTTTTTTATTATCCACAGACGACGAAAGTCTCAGCTGTTTTTCCAAGGATGTACTATCCCTTTTAATGTCGTTCAGCGAGATTTTCCAGGGATGAGACCTAGTGCAATCGAATTTTTATATTATAAACCTACTATGTTCCAAATTTCGTGAAAATCGTTAGAGCCGTTTTCGAGATCCGGTGAAATACAAACATCTAATCATATAAATAGAAATTGCTCGATTAATAGTATAGGATACAGTTACAGATATACAGAAATTGATCGCTTAATATAATAGGATAATGTCCATGTAACTAATAATGTTAATATAACTACATTCTAGCAGAGAGAGTTAATTTCCAAAACAGTTGCTAAAGTTAAAATTGTAATAACTTGTATTGTGCTGTGGGACATGGTTTTCTATTTTTGCTAGTATTCCCCCTCCTACCAATATTAAATTTTGAAATTTCAGTGGAATCTTGTTCAGAATAAATTGTATTTTAAGCTGTATCCTATACTATTAAACGAGCAACTTCTGTTAATATGTTTAGATGTTTTTAAGTTTACATATCTGTATGTGACCGGATCTCGAAAACTGCTCTAACGATTCTCACGGAATTTGGAACATAGTAGGTTTATGATATAAAAATTCGATTGCACTAGGTCTCATCCCTAGGAAAACTCGCTGAACGACATTAAAAGTATAACTCATCCTTTGAAAAACAGCTGAGATTTTCGTCGTTTTTGGATATGAAAATGAGTGAGCGAGTGCGTCTGTGGAAAATCAAAATATCTCATCCCCGAAATTCACAAGCTGACGTATAGCCAAACTGTAAAATATAAACACGGCCTAAACGATGAAGAAACCTTGAGGGTTTGAAAGGTGAAATTAATTATAATTAATCAAAAATAATAATCATATTCAAAATAGAAACATATTTTTGTGATGTTTCCAAATTCATCAAAAAGTTGAATTTTCTTTTAATTCTTCAACACTAAAACTTTTTTTAACAGATGCACACAGCTGTTGGTTGGCCTTTGCATGTGTAGTATTTTGTTTATAAAGTGATGAGACACGTAACCAATGACCATGAATTTTCAGTGTTCATAGTGTAAGAATAACATTCCTTTTTTGGATAGTAGAATTAGAAGTAATTCTCAAGTGAAAACTTCATCATATAGTTATGAATGTTGGGCTAAATTTTTACTGTAAAAAGTCCAAAATAGTAACTAGATGCTATTTGTGTAGAATAGTAAATTAACAAATATTGTAGCAAACAATTGTAGACGTTTATTTAGCAGTCTCAAAAACTGTTCTAGCTGAAAAATTAATAATACATGCCACATGTAGGCTTATACATTGCATCAGGAAAACGAAGTTCAAAACTATGGTTTTCCTAAACATATGTTTTTGAGATAATTTCTTTGATGCAGCTGTTTCACATTCACCATTATAAATATTATACAGAGTTTGTGAAAATAAAAATATTTATTGATTACCAAAACAATACTATTATTAAACATATTTATCAATTATCAGAACAATATTATTGAGGTTGAGTGGAATCAGGTAGAAAGCAATAATAGAACAGATGTTCTTTTTACTTTCCTTGCCCTATTATGTAAGGAAAGTATTGCTTTCCGAAAAAAATTGAGGTACCCCAATTTGTAAATTTCTATACGTTTCAAGGTCCCCTGAGTCCAAATAAGTGGTTTTTGGGTATTGGTCTGTATGTATGTATGTATGTATGTATGTATGTATGAAATTTACCCCAATTTGTAAATTTCTATACGTTTCAAGGTCCCCTGAGTCCAAATAAGTGGTTTTTGGGTATTGGTCTGTATGTATGTATGTATGTATGTATGTATGTATGTATGTATGTATGTGTATGTATGTATGTATGTATGTACATACAAAGGTATTCTCAGCCATGCATGCATTGAAGAAAATGCACGATATTCTCCCTAGAAACATTAAATTATTATTGGTTCAATCTCTCATCTTCCCACATCTAATGTATTGTAATTCTGTTCTTAACGATATGCGAGTCACTCTGAATGATGAACTACAGCGTTGCCAAAATTATTGTCCACGTTTCGTCTACTCTCTCCAACGCCATGAGCATATCACCCCAGCCCACATTGCTAGTTCAACATTAAAGCTTCCCGATCAAAGGCTTTTTCGAATAGTCAAGCTTGTTAGAGATATCTTGAAATACGGTAATCCGAACTATTTTAAAGATGATTTCAAATTTGTCTCTGAAGGTAGGAGGATAGATGCTTCACATACTAGAACCGGAGAAAGTACTTTAAGGATACCCAATCATCGAACTACTATTTTCACAAAATCCTTCTTAGTCAGTGCCTGTCGTGCATGGAATGCACTTCCTGTTTCTATCAGGTCCATCGAGAGCCGAGCAAGCTTCATCCTGACTTTAAAAAAACATCTTTTGGAACAAATGACTGAAACTGTCCGGCCCTAGAACGATCACATGACAACAACACCCACCCATCCAACAAATACAAACCTTTAAACCTGTTATAGAATGAATTGTATATATATATATATATTATATATATATATATATATATATATATATATAAACTCATGTTTTTTTAATTATCCACTGCATACTGCTGTATATTACTGAAAGTTGATTACCCTTACTACTTTCAGCCTACTTCATTTTATTAATCAATAATTTGATCTTATCTACCTATATAATTATTTTACTCTATCAATTTTCTGTTTTTTTTTCTCTTAAATATTAATATTAATTAAAACTTTTACAAAATTTCCATTAATAAATAAATCCTTAGCTTAATTAATTAAATTAACGTTTTGGTAGAGAGTTAGTGGGGAGGATATTTTTAATATTCTTTCCGAAGAATGGACATTGATATGTCCAAAGCTCCGCCAATTTATGTAGATGCATAACAATATAATTATCCATAGTAATTATATTACAAATTACTTTTTCATATCATATACTTTCAATAATTATTTTCTTAGTCTATATTATGTAAATTCATCTATAATTAACCTTGTGGTACTCCATGTATAACGTTTTTCCAAGTAGACTTATTGTCACCGACAGATACACATTGTTTCCTACCTAATAGATAGGATTTAAACCAAACTAACGAGTTGAGACTGAAACCAAGAATAGCCAACTTATTCAGAAGGACTGTATGATCAACAGTATCGAATGCTTTAGAAAAATCAAATAGGGTGAGGATGGTGCATTTTCTTTGGTCCATAGCTAACCTTATATCATCAGTGACACGAAGCAGAGCTGTCTCAGTTGAATGGAATTTTCTAAAGCCTGATTGAAAGTTATGAAGCTTACTATTGTTGTCTAGAAATTTTACAACTTGAGCATGAATGAGTCTTTATAGCACTTTGGACAATGCAGGTAAAATACTGATTGGTCTGAAATCCTCAACTTTATTGGGTGATGGAACTTTATTTAGAGGGCGAACCAGAGCAAACTTCCAGTTTTCAGGGAGAATGCCTTCTTCAAGTGACTTGTTGAAAATATATGTAATGGTTGGTGAAACAGCAAATAACATCTTCTTGATAAATTTGATAGGAATTCTGTCTACACCCGTAGCATTACTATGAATACGTTGAATTGCTCTGAAAGTGTCTTCTTCTGAGATTGGATGGAAATGAAATTGATCAGTAATTGGTAAATCTAAGTTTGTAACCTGCTCTTCAAGATCATCTATATGATTAGCAATGACAACTTCGTCGCGTTGGTTAGAGTGTGAAACGAAATGGTCATTTATATTGTTCAATGGTAAGTCAATTTGTGGATTCGATTTCTGTTTGCCAAGCCCGAATTCTTTTATTCCCTGCCAAAGTGATGTACAGTCTTGTCTATTGTTTGTCATAAACGAATTCAAGTACCTAATCTTTGAGTTCCGTAATTCCTGTTTAACTCTATTTCTAAGGCTCCTATACTCTATCAAACTGTCCAAGTCAAATGTCCTTTTAAATTTTCTATGTGCTTTGTCTCTACATCCCATCATCTTAAGTATGTCTTCAGTCATCCACGGTACTCGTCGTTTCCTATTAATCCTATTAATAGAGAGAGAAGAAGAGAAGAGAAGAAGAAGAAGAGAAGAAGATTTGACTGATAGAATGATAAATTCTGAAGAAAAAATGTTCAGTCACTTGATAGCCTAAACTCAATTTTTTTAAAATATATTTAGGAAAGTAAAAAATGTGCACATTATATTAATTTCAATTTTTATTCCTAATCACTTTTTGCTAATTTGAGTGACTATCCAATTGAATAATTTATGTGAAATTTTGCAGGAATTCCATTGGAACGAGTTTGAAGTTATTAATATTAATATCGGGGCACCGAGCTTTGCTCTTTGCTCGTTATTTATTTATTGACTTCTGATAAACCAAACACAATTCTTTAAAATGATTGGGGAAGTACTAACAACACAGCCCAAAACTGTTTCTTTCCCGAATTTTGATTTATACATTATAAATAGTCCAGAAGTAGGTTATGTTCCTTACACTTGAATTCTGTTCAATTTTCTGTTCAAACATTTGAAAACAAAAAAATAAATATAATTTAGATTATATACAAACCAAATTAAATAACACTCACTAATCACTTGAAAATGTCAAATAATGATCAACTTAAAAAATGAAAAATATGATATACTCTAGTTTATTTAGATCCAAAACTCACTTGGGAGCCTCAAGTTAAATATATGTAAGCACTGAGCTGTGTAGAGTGATCTATCTGCTGAAAAACCTTGCTAATATGGTACCAAAAATATATTTAAGGACAGCATACTTTTCTTTCTCTCACAGTCTCATGTCTTATGGTATTCTTCTATGGGGAAATTCAGCGCACATTAACGATATTCTCCTGCTACAAAAAAAGCCGTGCAAATAATCACAGAATCACCTTATTTAGAACACTGTAGGCCTTTATTCATAAATAATACATTTTTGACAGTAATAAATCAGTACATATATTCTGTTTTGTTAAACACTAAAGAGAATCTGCATCGTTATCTATATCGTTATCTGCATCGTTATACTGTTCACTCTGTTAATACCAGAAACAATAGACAGATCTATATTCAATACCAAAGATTGTCTAAATCTTTAAACAGTTTTGAAGCAGTTGGGCAAAAGGTGTATAATAAGTTACCGCTACACCTCCAACAAACACCCCTAAAACTGTTCAAATTAAAGGTGTACGATTGGCTGGCGAACAATCCTTTCTATAAATTAAATGGATTTTACGAGAGCAGAATCAAAATTCATTAATTCTTATTTGTTAGGACGTATGAACTAGCTGCTTAAGTTTGTAATATTTGGAAATGTAATCTAAATAGCAATGTAAGAGTAACAAAAGCCCATATGAATGAAACCAGAGCAAATGATCATGAGCAAAAGCATGGAGCATAAGGTTTTGCTCATGAGCAAAAGGTAGAAGCAAAAGCATTTGCTCATATTTATATGAATAAGCTTTACCTTATGCTCCTGAACTCTGGAGCAAATGCGTATTTTAAAGATTTTCCATCAGCTGATTCGCTTTTTTAGCCTTACTTTGTTTTAATAGCTCAGGAAGCGCTAAATATGCAAGTAGGCGGCACCGCTTGTGTTTGCGTCGTCTGCTCTGTTTTCTATTTAAGAATAGAGTTTTAGGTTAGTTGAGTTTGGAATTTTGAAATAATAGCGTGAAAAAATGTCATCTCTATAATAATCTTCAGCATATTCTTATAATATAAATAGCCTTCTTCAAATTCAAAGGTTGCCTTCTTATAATCATCTAAACTCTCATCTTCTTAAATGCCTATTTCCTATTTTGTGATGGCTTTATATCAACGATTTTGTAGTAATAATGGCGATATATATCATGGTTCAATCTAAAAAGAGTTTTATAGTTCTCAACTATTGGTTGTGATCGTATCTGGTATACTTTCCTCTTCCTCATACGAATTAGTTGAGCCATTTTATTACGAGCAAAAGGTGATAAGCTGCTCTAGACTAGACTCACCTTTTTGAAGCATTTGCTTCAAAAGTTAAGCAAATGCTCTAGTTTATTCATACAATTTTGAGCAAAAGCTTTTACTTTTGAGCAAATGCTCAAACTATTTTTTTGATGAGCATGAGCAAAAGGTTTTGCTCATGTTTATTCATAGAAAATGAAGCAAATGCTCCATATTTTAGAGGTATAAGCAAATGCTCAACTTTATTCATATGGCCCATTGTCTTATATTGAAAAAAAGATTTAAAAATTTACTCACAGGATCGTTGTTTATAGAATCAAATTCATCTTCCGAAATAATTTGTCTGCTTTTGAAGCACTCATAAATATCTCCTCTGATATCATCTAAGATATATTTTTTGCAAGTATTCAGAATCAATTTGTAATCCATTTTATCTTAACGAGAACGTCTCAACCTCAAGAAATCACAATAATTGAGAATATTATTGTCAATTATTCTCAATCTGACAATCTCAAGATCTTAACCTCAACTCAACATTCAACCACAGAAAGGCGAGGCTCGCTGTAGAACTGTTCCTTTCTACTGCGCAAGCGTAGTATCTGTTTGAGTAACCGTAGAGAAGAAAGAATTCCTTCTACCGTTGCTTACGTAACTACAAGGCTAGAACGATCAGGTGATCAGCTGTTCAAAAGCGTACACTATGTTGAATGGAATTTTTCGTGAATAAACGTTAATAATTCAACTGATGATTGATAATCTCTTTTTTTGAATAAAGACTTGTTATTTCATTTTTCCAATTCAAATTTTAACCTTCATCATGAATTTCAAGGGTAGTTATCATTGAATTATATTAATATTTTTAGTTATTGGTTAATCAATTTGTAGGTTACTTGTTTCAAGATAGCTTATTCAAATTCAAACTTACTTCTTTTACAAAAGTATTAAGTTTATAAGTGTCATGGTTTATAAATAACAATTATCATGTTATTGAGCAACAATAAATTATAAAAACATTGTTGATAAACTAAATTAGTTTCTTTTTGACGAATTTAAGTACGATGTATTTACCGGTGCGCTCAACTCTATTCTGGAGTTTAAGACTAAATTCATTATTATTTTCAAAACTTTCATGTAAAAAAGTGTTGATTTTGAATCGTGTAGGACAAATATTATATATATATATATATGAATCATGGCTGGCATACATTTAATAGAGAATGAGTTACAATTTATAAAATAGTGTACCCTGTTAGGTCTACAAAATTAACTCTATAGTTTAACACTGTAATTTTTTTATTAACATTATGACATTTACAATCTTGAATAATATTTCAATTGAACTACTGTATATACCTATATACATTCTTCAAAGTTTAGAATTATTAAAACTTCCTGTAGTGTTTTGAATCACGGTACCTATGTGTTTCCTCTGATCCCACAACTGTGAGTAATTGATAAAGCAGAAGTTATTAAAGATAGTGCTGTAATTCGAATAGCAGAGCTTCAAAACTGAATGAAGTATGAACATATCAGTTTTTGACATTATATTTTATATTAATATATATTAGATGGAAGTAAAATGACACTCATTCTTTCACCCATTAATCTATTTACTCACCCGGATAAGTAAGAAAGTCGTGTTTCAGTTAATTCGTTGTTGATTATCCATATTTTTTTACCAATATTATTACAATGTATTGTATTTTGATAACACATTCTTTTGGTGTAACGATGACTGTTTAGTGCTGGTGTTGTACATTCTCAAGCCAAACAGAAACTCGAAAAGGTTGTCACCACACCAAAAGAATGTGAGTGTTTTTTCACTTTAAAGTTATCAAAATGAAATATAGTTAATGTTCAATAACCTTCTACAGGCGCACTAAGACACTACCTCCATAAACTCGGAGGTGTAGTGACTGAGAACTTAATTGAAAAAAAATTCAAAGACTACCAATATGGTATGCGCTTTTTCAAGAATTGACAGAAAAATGTTGAATACAAGTTCAGATATAGGGTCTAGAAATTCAAAATAACTAAAGCTTATTGACTTCTATATCGCCCAGAATAGGCAATTTTCTGCTCTTACCAGCATTTTCTTAGCTTTTTAAAAATTCAAGAGAAAATTCTTACGTTTGGTACAAAATTTCAGGTAACTTGAGGTGTATTAGTTATGTAGGATATCAAAAGGGCTTAGAAGGTGTGCTATTGGTGTTTCCAGTGTTTATCAGTGTTTTATCAAAAATTTGGATTTTCAAAACCAAATGAGCAGAAAATGTTCAAATTTTTTACAAATGAAATAACTATGAATAAATATGAAATAACAGTTCAAGGAATGAAATGACAAATTTATAGCAACTCTGAATTGGGTTATTAATTGCGCTATAGTGATACCCCTGCCATTTAGCAGATAATCTTAACTCAGCTGGGGGACTCTAGCCTTTGCATGTTAGAAGAGACCATCATAAATATTAATATAATTTGTGCAAGAGCACGCTTAATTATGCATAACCAAGCTTGCAGACGAGAAACGTACAATATCTGAAAAGAGCAAAAGGAGCACTCACACTGTAAGAGTGCACTTGGTTGCGTTCAGTGTGAACAACGTGTTTCAATAGTATTTTTTAAATTTTGTTTTTTGGGTCATGCATGATTTGACGTAAATTTGCACTTACCCATTCAATGTGATCATACCCTTATTCTCATGTATCAGGATATTATTCATATTATTACTGTTGTGACCAAGAATAAATCTTTCAAGTAGTATCCTAGCAGAGCGTCAATAGACATATCATTGGTTCATTAGCACTTGGTGGATTTGCGTAGGATCGGCAGCCTTGATTGCAGGTTGATTAGTTTGTGCTTTCCTCCCCTTCCCCCTCTCCCAAAGAGGCAAGATAACCTCTCTCCCTCACCCCTCCTCCATCCTCCCCGTTTATCTTTCAACCCAGCACTTCAAGAAGCGTGCTCGAGAAGTCAACAACGTTTCGTTCCGTTTCTCCTGTTCCGTGGCGTTCAAGCTGAACACAATTACCTCATTTTGTTTTGTGATATATGTACAATATCATATAGGCCTACGCTTAAAGACAGGATATCATCAGCAGTAACTTCTACACACGAGATGCAGTCCACTTCCTCACCAGTTCCAAGGTTAGTGCAGATTAATAGACTTACTTTTGGGGCTGTCGACGTTTTCATAAATTAAATCTTAACTGTACCCCAATCCATAGGTTTGGGGACAGGATGGGATTACCAGCACTATTGAAGAATTTACATAGATTTTTTCATGATATGACATGGTCTTACATATGATATAAAAAAACTCTGATATCTCACTCTGCAACAAATTATTATTTACTCTGTATCGATCATCCATAACCCATAAAGAACACTTTACTTACCGGTACTTTCTCCTGATGAGTAAGATGTGTTGCTCACGGTCTTGGATCAGGGAATCGTCAAATTTTCAAATTGTGTCAAACTCTCTTGTTAAGAGTAGAAACAGATTAGATAAAAATTATTTATATAAGTTACTGGATCAGGCCGAATATAATTGAAATCCTTTACTGAGTAAGCTAGCAGTATAATCATTGATCACATATTTTCGTTTATAATAATATTGTTAGAAGTACCATACTGTATGTTCTGTTTTAATACTAAAGATAACTTACAATGCAAAAGTTTTCTATTTCAAGCCATTCTTGTTATGATTTGAGAAGAATTCTTATTCCAATAGTGACTTCTATAATAAAATGAGTGATAGCCTACCAATTTACCTTTTCAAAAAAATTATGTTTAATCTAAAAATTTCTTAAATCTAATGAAGCTATAAATATTAGCATACTACAAAAGCCGTGGTTGTAATTCCACTCGTAGAATTGAGCAATACTGTAATAAAAATTGAAGAAACAATAGGTAGGCCTAATTCGAAGCTCAAGCAAGGGTAAGTCTAAAACCTTGACCAGCATAAAAAGTGATTGACGGGTATTTCTAATTGTCCGATTCGTTTCAAATTGGCATACAGAATGATATACACATGTCAAAATACTGTTGAAGTTTCATCAAAATATAATAATGTTTAGGGGTGGTTAGGGGTAAAAAACCCTATTGACCAGCATAAAAAGTGATTGACCGGGTATTTCTAATTGTCCGATTTGTTTCAAATTTGGCATACAGAATGATATACACATGTCAAAATACTGTTGAAGTTCATCAAAATAAATGATGTTTAGGGGTGGTTAGGGGTAAAAAACCCTATTGACCAGCATAAAAAGTGATTGACCGGGTATTTCTAATTGTCCGATTCGTTTCAAATTTGGCATACAGAATGATATACACATGTCAAACATACTGTTGAAGTTTCATCAAAATATAATAATGTTTAGGGGTGGTTAGGGGTAAAAAACCCTATTGACCAGCATAAAAAGTGATTGACCGGGTATTTCTAATTGTCCGATTCGTTTCAAATTTGGCATACAGGATGATATACACATATTAAACATACTGTTGAAGTTTCATCAAAATATAATGATGTTTAGGGGTGGTTAGGGGTAAAAAACCCTATTGACCAGCATAAAAAGTGATTGACCGGGCATTTCTAATTGTCCTATTCGTTTCAAATTCGGCATACAGGATGATATACACATATTAAACATACTGTTGAAGTTTCATCGAAATATAATGATGTTAAGGGGTGTAGGGGTAAAAAACCCTATTGACCAGCATAAAAAGTGATTGACCAGCATTCAATGTGATCATACCCTTATTCTCATGTATCAGGATATTATTCATATTATTACTGTTGTGACCAAGAATAAATCTTTCAAGTAGTATCCTAGCAGAGCGTCAATAGACATATCATTGGTTCATTAGCACTTGGTGGATTTGCGTAGGATCGGCAGCCTTGATTGCAGGTTGATTAGTTTGTGCTTTCCTCCCCTTCCCCCTCTCCCAAAGAGGCAAGATAACCTCTCTCCCTCACCCCTCCTCCATCCTCCCCGTTTTCTTTCAACCCAGCACTTCAAGAAGTCAACAACGTTTCGTTCCGTTTCTCCTGTTCCGTGGCGTTCAAGCTGAACACAATTACCTCATTTGTTTTGTGATATATGTACAATATCATATAGGCCTACGCTTAAAGACAGGATATCATCAGCAGTAACTTCTACACACGAGATGCAGTCCACTTCCTCACCAGTTCCAAGGTTAGTGCAGATTAATAGACTTACTTTTGGGGCTGTCGACGTTTTCATAAATTAAATCTTAACTGTACCCCAATCCATAGGTTTGGGGACAGGATGGGATTACCAGCACTATTGAAGAATTTACATAGATTTTTCATGATATGACATGGTCTTACATATGATATAAAAAAACTCTGATATCTCACTCTGCAACAAATTATTATTTACTCTGTATCGATCATCCATAACCCATAAAGAACACTTTACTTACCGGTACTTACTCCTGATGAGTAAGATGTGTTGCTCACGGTCTTGGATCAGGGAATCGTCAAATTTTCAAATTGTGTCAAACTCTCTTGTTAAGAGTAGAAACAGATTAGATAAAATTATTTATATAAGTTACTGGATCAGGCCGAATATAATTGAAATCCTTTACTGAGTAAGCTAGCAGTATAATCATTGATCACATATTTTCGTTTATAATAATATTGTTAGAAGTACCATACTGTATGTTCTGTTTTAATACTAAAGATAACTTACAATGCAAAAGTTTTCTATTTCAAGCCATTCTTGTTATGATTTGAGAAGAATTCTTATTCCAATAGTGACTTCTATAATAAAATGAGTGATAGCCTACCAATTTACCTTTTCAAAAAAATTATGTTTAATCTAAAAATTTCTTAAATCTAATGAAGCTATAAATATTAGCATACTACAAAAGCCGTGGTTGTAATTCCACTCGTAGAAATTGAGCAATACTGTAATAAAAATTGAAGAAAAATAGGTAGGCCTAATTCGAAGCTCAAGCAAGGGTAAGTCTAAAACCTTGACCAGCATAAAAAGTGATTGACCGGGTATTTCTAATTGTCCGATTCGTTTCAAATTTGGCATACAGGATGATATACACATATTAAACATACTGTTGAAGTTTCATCAAAATATAATGATGTTTAGGGGTGGTTAGGGGTAAAAAACCCTATTGACCAGCATAAAAAGTGATTGACCGGGTATTTCTAATTGTCCTATTCGTTTCAAATTCGGCATACAGGATGATATACACATATTAAACATACTGTTGAAGTTTCATCAAAATATAATGATGTTTAGGGGTGGTAGGGGTAAAAAACCCTATTGACCAGCATAAAAAGTGATTGACCAGCATAAAAAGTGATTGACCGGGTATTTCTAATTGTCCGATTCGTTTCAAATTTGCCATACAGGAGGATATACACATATTAAACATACTGTTGAAGTTTCATTAAAACATAATGATGTTTAGGGGTGGTAGGGGTAAAAAACCCTATTGACCAGCATAAAAAGTGATTGACCGGGTATTTCTAATTGTCCGATTTGTTTCAAATTTGGCATACAGAATGATATACACATTTCAAACATACTGTTGAAGTTTCATCAAAATATAATGATGTTTAGGGGTGGTTAGGGGTAAAAAACCCTATTGACCAGCATAAAAAGTGATTGACCGGGTATTTCTGATTGTCCGATTCGTTTCAAATTTGGCATACAGAATGATATACACATGTCAAACATACTGTTGAAGTTTCATCAAAATATAATAATGTTTAGGGGTGGTTAGGGGTAAAAAACCCTATTGACCAGCATAAAAAGTGATTGACCGGGTATTTCTAATTGTCCGATTCGTTTCAAATTTGGCATACAGGATGATATACACATATTAAACATACTGTTGAAGTTTCATCAAAATATAATGATGTTTAGGGGTGGTTAGGGGTAAAAAACCCTATTGACCAGCATAAAAAGTGATTGACCGGGTATTTCTAATTGTCCGATTCGTTTCAAATTTGGCATACAGAATGATATACACATGTAAAACATACTGTTGAAGTTTCATCAAAATATAATGATGTTTAGGGGTGGTTAGGGGTAAAAACCCTATTGACCAGCATAAAAAGTGATTGACCGGGTATTTCTAATTGTCCGATTCGTTTCAAATTTGGCATACAGGATGATATAACTTACACATATTAAACATACTGCTAAAGTTTTATCAAAATATAATAATGTTTAGGGGGGTTAGGGGTAAAAACCCTATTGACCAGCATAAAAAGTGATTGACCGGGTATTTCTAATTGTCCGATTCGTTTCAAATTCGGCATACAGGATGATATACACATATTAAACATACTGTTGAAGTTTCATCAAAATATAATGATGTTTAGGGGTGGTAGGGGTAAAAAACCCTATTGACCAGCATAAAAAGTGATTGACCAACATAAAAAGTGATTGACCGGGTATTTCTAATTGTCCGATTCGTTTCAAATTTGGCTACAGGATGATATACACATATTAAACATACTGTTAAAGTTTCATCAAAATATAATGATATTTAGGCGTGGTAGGGTTAAAAAACCCTATTGACCAGCATAAAAAGTGATGACCGGGTATTTCTAATTGTCCGATTCGTTTCAAATTTGGCATACAGTGATATACACATGTCAAACATACTGTTGAAGTTTCATCAAAATATAATGATGTTTAGGGGTGGTTAGGGGTAAAAAACCCTATTGACCAGCATAAAAAGTGAATGACCGGGTATTTCTAATTGTCCGATTCTATTCAAATTTGGCATACAGGATGATATACACATGTCAAACATACTGTTGAAGTTTCATCAAAATATAATGATGTTTAGGGGTGGTAGGGGTAAAAACCCTATTGACCAGCATAAAAAGTGATTGACCGGTTATTACTAATTGTCCGATTCGTTTCAAATTTGGCATACAGGATGATATACACATATTAAACATACTGTTAAGTTTCATCAAAATATAATAATGTTTAGGGGGGTTAGGGGTAAAAACCCTATTGACCAGCATAAAAAGTGATTGACCGGGTATTTCTAACTGTCCGATTCGTTTCAAATTTGGCATACAGGATGATATACACATATTTAACATACTGTTAAAGTTTCATCAAAATTAATGATGTTTAGGGGTGGTAGGAGTAAAAAACCCTATTGACCAGCATAAAAAGTGATTGACCAGCGTAAAAAGTGATTGACCGGGTATTTCTAACTGTCTGATTCGTTTCAAATTGGCATACAGGATGATATACACATATTTAACATACTGTTAAAGTTTCATCAAAATATAATGATGTTTAGGGGTGGTAGGAGTAAAAAACCCTATTGACCAGCATAAAAAGTGATTGACCAGCGTAAAAAGTGATTGACCGGGTATTTCTAATTGTCCGATTCGTTTCAAATTTG
Source organism: Nilaparvata lugens (assembly GCF_014356525.2). Taxonomy (NCBI): domain Eukaryota; kingdom Metazoa; phylum Arthropoda; class Insecta; order Hemiptera; family Delphacidae; genus Nilaparvata; species Nilaparvata lugens. The sequence continues at coordinate 27,209,258 of NC_052510.1, read as the reverse complement.
GCATACAGGATGATATACACATATTAAACATACTGTTAAGTTTCATCAAAATATAATGATATTTAGGCGTGGTAGGGGTAAAAAACCCTATTGACCAGCATAAAAAGTGATTGACCGGTATTTCTAATTGTCCGATTCGTTTCAAATTTGCCATACAGGAGAATGTACACATATTAAACATACTGTTGAAGTTTCATTAAAACATAATGATGTTTAGGGGTGGTAGGGGTAAAAAACCCTATTGACCAGCATAAAAAGTGATTGACAGGGTATTTCTAATTTTCCGATTCGTTTCAAATTTGGCATACAGGATGATATACACATATTAAACATACTGTTAAAGTTTCATCAAAATATAATGATATTTAGGCGTGGTAGGGGTAAAAAACCCTATTGACCAGCATAAAAAGTGATTGACCGGGTATTTCTAATTGTCCGATTCGTTTCAAATTTGGCATACAGAATGATATACACATGTCAAACATACTGTTGAAGTTTCATCAAAATATAATGATGTTTAGGGGTGGTTAGGGGTAAAAAACCCTATTGACCAGCACAAAAAGTGATTGACCGGGTATTTCTTATTGTCCGATTCGTTTCAAATTTGGCATACAGGATGATATACACATATTAACATACTGTTAAGTTTCATCAAAATATAATGATGTTTAGGGGTGGTAGGGGTAAAAAACACTATTGACCAGCATAGAAAGTGATTGACCGGGTATTTCTAATTGTCCGATTCGTTTCAAATTGGCATACAGGATGATATACACATATTAAACATTATTCTCATTTACACAGACAGACATCCTGTGCACAGTTGGATGTGTCATGTCATTTTGCTTCATACTCTTGTGATGAAAACAATATTATACCTGCTGACCAGTATATGTCTTGGAGCATTGCCAGTAAATTGCTGGAAGGGGAGTGTTGGTGTGTCGCGTTGCAAAGCTCTCTCACACAGACACAAAAGAAGGAGAATGCTGCTAGGTAATGGGAGTGATAAGTGTAGAATAGGGCATGGGACCTCTCCGTCTTCGAGAAAGAGCCGTGTTAAAAGTAATAAATTTCTCTCCCACTTTAGCAAC